>NW_027201281.1:0-12089 GCF_038502225.1 Cherax quadricarinatus
TTAAACTTGTAAGGTGACATCACTCTGGACAAGATTAAATTTCTAAGGTGACATCTCTCTGGACAAGATTAAACTTGTAAGGTGACATCACTCTGGAACAAGATTAAACTTGTAAGGTGACATCTCTCTGGAACAAGGTTAAACTTGTAAGGTAACATCACTCTGGACAAGATTAAACTTGTAAGGTGACATCACTCTGGAACAAGATTAAACTTGTAAGGTGACATCACTCTGGAACAAGATTAAACTTGTAAGGTGACATCACTCTGGAACAAGATTAAACTTGTAAGGTGACATCACTCTGGACAAGATTAAACTTGTAAGGTGACATCACTCTGGAACAAGATTAAGCTTGTAAGGTGACATCACTCTGGAACAAGATTAAACTTGTAAGGTGACATCACTCTGGAACAAGATTAAGCTTGTAAGGTGACATCACTCTAGACAAGATTAAACTTGTAAGGTAACATCACTCTGGAACAAAGTTAAACTTGTAAGGTGACATCACTCTGGAAGAAAGTTGAACTTGTAAGGTGACATCACTCTGGAACAATGTTAAATTTGTAAGGTGACATCACTCTGGAACAAAGTTAAACTTGTAAGGTGACATTCTGTTACAAAGTTAAACTTGTAAGGTGACATCACTCTGGAACAAGAATAAACTTGTAAGGTGACATCACTCTTGAACAAAGTTAAACTTGTAAAGTGACATCACTCTGGAACAAAGTTAAACTTGTAAGGTGACATCACTCTGGAACAAAGTTAAACTTGTAAGGTGACATCACTCTGGAACAAAGTTAAACTTGTAAGGTGACATCACTCTGGAACAAAGTTAAACTTGTAAGGTGACATCACTCTGGAACAAAGTTAAACTTGTAAGGTGACATCACTCTGATTAAACTTGTAAGGTGACATCACAAGATTAAACTTGTAAGGTGACATCACTCTGGAACTCTGGAACAAGATTAAACTTGTAAGGTGACATCACTCTGGAACAAGATTAAACTTGTAAGGTGACATCACTCTGGACATGATTAAACTTGTAAGGTGACATCACTCTGGAACAAGATTAAACTTGTAAGGTGACATCACTCTCTAAACTTGTAAAGTGACATCACTCTGGAACAAAGTTAAACTTGTAAGGTGACATCACTCTGGAACAAAGTTAAACTTGTAAGGTGACATCACTCTGCAACAAGATTAATCTTGTAAGATGACATCACTCTGGAACAAAGTTGAACTTGTAAGGTGACGTCACTGTGGAACAAATTAAACTTGTAAGGTGACATCACTCTGGAACAAAGTTAAACTTGTAAGGTGACATCACTCTGGAACAAAGTTAAACTTGTAAGGTGACATCACTCTGGAACAAAGTTAAACTTGTAAGGTGACATCACTCTGGAACAAAGTTAAACTTGTAAGGTGACATCACTCTGGAACAAAGTTAAACTTGTAAGGTGACATCACTCTGGAACAAAGTTAAACTTGTAAGGTGACATCACTCTGGAACAAAGTTAAACTTGTAAGGTGACATCACTCTGGAACAAAGTTAAACTTGTAAGGTGACATCACTCTGGAACAAAGTTAAACTTGTAAGGTGACATCACTCTGGAACAAAGTTAAACTTGTAAGGTGACATCACTCTGGAACAAAGTTAAACTTGTAAGGTGACATCACTCTGGAACAAAGTTAAACTTGTAAGGTGACATCACTCTGGAACAAAGTTAAACTTGTAAGGTGACATCACTCTGGAACAAAGTTAAACTTGTAAGGTGACATCACTCTGGAACAAAGTTAAACTTGTAAGGTGACATCACTCTGGAACAAAGTTAAACTTGTAAGGTGACATCACTCTGGAACAAAGTTAAACTTGTAAGGTGACATCACTCTGGAACAAAGTAAAACTTGTAAGGTGACATCACTCTGGAACAAAGTTAAACTTGTAAGGTGACATCACTCTGGAACAAAGTTAAACTTGTAAGGTGACATCTCTCTGGAACAAGATTAAACTTGTAAGGTGACATCACACTGGACAAGATTAAACTTGTAAAGTGACATCACTCTGTAACAAGATTAAACTTGTAATGTGACATCACTCTGGAACAAACTTGTTAAACTTGTAAGGTGACATCACTCTGGAACAAAGGTTAAACTTGTAAGGTGACATCACTCTGGAACAAAGTTAAACTTGTAAGGTGACATCACTCTGGAACAAGATTAAACTTGTAAGGTGACATCACTCTGGAACAAGATTAAACTTGTAAGGTGACATCACTCTGGAACAAGATTAAACTTGTAAGGTGATCATCACAAAGTTCACTCTGGAACAAAGTTAAACTTGTAAGGTGACATCACTCTGGAATCAAGAGTTAAACTTGTAAGGTGACATCACTCTGGAACAAGATTAAACTTGTAAGGTGACATCACTCTGGAACAAAGTTAAACTTGTAATTTGACATCACTCTGGAACAAAGTTAAACTTGTAAGGTGACATCACTCTGGAACAAGATTAAACTTGTAAGGTGACATCACTCTGGACAAGATTAAACTTGTAAGGTGACATCACTAAGGTGGACATGATTAAAGTTGTAAGGTGACATCAGTCTGGAACAAGATTAAACTAGTAAGGTGACATCAGTCTGGAACAAGATTAAACTTATAAGGTGACATCACTCTGCAACAAGATTAAACTTTTAAGGTGACATCACTCTGGAACAAGATTAAACTTGTAAGGTGACATCACTCTGGAACATAATTAAACTTGTAAGGTGACATCACTCTGGATCAAAGTTAAACTTTTAGGGTGACATCACTCTGGAACAAGATTAAGCTTGTAAGGTGACATCACTCTGGAACAAGATTAAACTTATAAGGTGACATCACTCTGCAACAAGATTAAACTTTTAAGGTGACATCACTCTGGAACAAGATTAAACTTGTAAGGTGACATCACTCTGGACAAGATTAAACGTGTAAGGTGACATCACTCTGGATCAAGTGTTAAACTTGTAAGGTGACATCACTCTGGACAAGATTAAACTTGTAAGGTGACATCACTCTGCAACAAGATTAAACTTGTAAGGAGACATCACTCTGGAACAAGATTAAACTTGTAAGGTGACATCACTCTGGAACAAGATTAAACTTGTAAGGTGACATCACTCTGGACATGATTAAACTTGTAAGGTGACATCACTCTGGAACAAGATTAAACTTGTAAGGTGACATCACTCTGGAACAAGATTAAACTTGTAAGGTGACATCACTCTGGTACAAGATTAAACTTGTAAGGTGACATCATTCTGTAACAAGATTAAACTTGTAAGGTGACATCACTCTGGACAAGATTAAACTTGTAAGGTGACATCACTCTGGACAAGATTAAACTTGTAAGGTGACATCACTCTGGAACAAGATTAAACTTGTAAGGTGACATCACTCTGGAACAAGATTAAACTTGTAAGGTGACATCACTCTGGAACAAGATTAAACTTGTAAGGTGACATCACTCTGGACAAGATTAAACTTGTAAGGTGACATCACTCTGGACAAGATTAAACTTGTAAGGTGACATCACTCTGGAACAAGATTAAGCTTGTAAGGTGACATCACTCTGGAACAAGATTAAACTTGTAAGGTGACATCACTCTGAACATGATTAAACTTGTAAGGTGACATCACTCTGCAACAAGATTAAACTTGTAAGGTGACATCACTCTGGACAAGATTAAACATGTAAGGTGACATCACTCTGGAACAAGATTAAACTTGTAAGGTGACATCACTCTGGAACAAAGTTAAACTTGTAAGGTGACATCACTCTGGAACAAAGTTAAACTTGTAAGGTGACATCACTCTGGAACAAAGTTAAACTTGTAAGGTGACACTCTCATAACAAATTAAACTTGTAAGGTGACAACTCTGGAACAAAGTTAAACTTGTAAGGTGACATCACTCTGGAACAAAGTTAAACTTGTAAGGTGACATCACTCTGGAACAAAGTTAAACTTGTAAGGTGACATCACTCTGGAACAAAGTTAAACTTGTAAGGTGACATCATTCTGGAACAAAGTTAAACTTGTAAAGTGACATCACTCTGGAACAAAGTTAAACTTGTAAGGTGACATCACTCTGCAACAAAGTTAAACTTGTAAGGTGACATCACTCTGGAACAAAGTTAAACTTGTAAGGTGACATCACTCTGGAACAAAGTTAAACTTGTAAGGTGACATCACTCTGGAACAAAGTTAAACTTGTAAGGTGACATCACTCTGGAACAAAGTTAAACTTGTAAGGTGACATCGCTCTGGAACAAAGTTAAACTTGTAAGGTGACATCACTCTGGAACAAAGTTAAACTTGTAAGGTGACATCACTCTGGAACAAAGTTAAACTTGTAAGGTGACATCACTCTGGAACAAGATTAAACTTGTAAGGTGACATCACTCTGGAACAAGATTAAACTTGTAAGGTGACATCACTCTGGACAAGATTAAACTTGCATGGTGACATCACTCTGGGACAAGATTAAACTTGTAAGGTGACATCACTCTGGAACAAGATTAAACTTGTAAGGTGACATCACTCTGGACAAGATTAAACTTGTAAGGTGACATCACTCTGGAACAAGATTAAGCTTGTAAGGTGACATCACTCTGGAACAAGATTAAACTTGTAAGGTGACATCACTCTGCAACATGATTAAACTTGTAAGGTGACATCACTCTGGAACAAGATTAAACTTGTAAGGTGACATCACTCTGGACATGATTAAACTTGTAAGGTGACATCACTCTGGAACAAGATTAAACTTGTAAGGTGACATCACTCTGGACAAGATTAAACTTGTAAGGTGACATCACTCTGGACAAGATTAAACTTGTAAGGTGACATCACTCTGGAACAAGATTAAGCTTGTAAGGTGATATCACTCTGGAACGAAGTTAAACTTGTATGGTGACATCACTCTGGACATGATTAAACTTGTAAGGTGACATCACTCTGGAACAAAGTTAAACTTGTAAGGTGACATCACTCTGGCACAAAGTTAAACTTGTAAGGTGACATCACTCTGCAACAAGATTAAACTTGTAAGGTGACATCACTCTGGGCAAGATTAAACTTGTAAGGTGACATCACTCTGGAACAAAGTTAAACTTGTAAGGTGACATCACTCTGGAACAAAGTTAAACTTGTAAGGTGACATCACTCTGGAACAAAGTTAAACTTGTAAGGTGACATCACTCTGGAACAAAGTTAAACTTGTAAGGTGACATCACTCTGGAACAAAGTTAAACTTGTAAGGTGACATCACTCTGGAACAAAGTTAAACTTGTAAGGTGACATCACTCTGGAACAAGATTAAACTTGTAAGGTGACATCACTCTGGACAAGATTAAACTTGTAAGGTGACATCACTCTGGACAAGATTAAACTTGTAAGGTGACATCACTCTGGACAAGATTAAACTTGTAAGGTGACATCACTCTGGAACAAGATTAAGCTTGTAAGGTGACATCACTCTGAACATGATTAAACTTGTAAGGTGATATCACTCTGGAACAAGATTAAACTTGTAAGGTGACATCACTCTGCAACAAGATTAAACTTGTAAGGTGACATCACTCTGGAACAAAGTTAAATTTGTAAGGTGACATAACTATGCAACAAGATTAATCTTGTAAGGTGACATCACTCTGGAACAAAGTTGAACTTGTAAGGTGACATCACTGGAACAAATTAAACTTGTAAGGTGACATCACTCTGGAACCATGTTAAACTTGTAAGGTGACATCACTCTGGAACAAAGTTAAACTTGTAAGGTGACATCACTCTGGAACAAAGTTAAACTTGTAAGGTGACATCACTCTGGAACAAAGTTAAACTTGTAAGGTGACATCACTCTGGAACAAAGTTAAACTTGTAAGGTGACATCACTCTGGAACAAAGTTAAACTTGTAAGGTGACATCACTCTGGAACAAAGTTAAACTTGTAAGGTGACATCACTCTGGAACAAAGTTAAACTTGTAAGGTGACATCACTCTGGAACAAAGTTAAACTTGTAAGGTGACATCACTCTGGAACAAAGTTAAACTTGTAAGGTGACATCACTCTGGAACAAAGTTAAACTTGTAAGGTGACATCACTCTGGAACAAAGTTAAACTTGTAAGGTGACATCACTCTGGAACAAAGTTAAACTTGTAAGGTGACATCACTCTGGAACAAAGTTAAACTTGTAAGGTGACATCATCACTCTGGAACAAAGTTAAACTTGTAAGGTGACATCACTCTGGAACAAAGTTAAACTTGTAAGGTGACATCACTCTGGAACAAAGTTAAACTTGTAAGGTGACATCACTCTGGAACAAAGTTAAACTTTTAAGGTGACACCACTCCGGAACAAGATTAAACTTGTAAGGTGACATCACTCACAAGATTAAACTTGTAAGGTGACATCACTCTGGACAAGATTAAACTTGTAAGGTGACATCACTCTGGACAAGATTAAACTTGTAAACATCACTCTGGAACAAGATTAAACTTGTAAGGTGACATCACTCTGGAACAAAGTTAAACTTGTAAGGTGACATCACTCTGGAACAAAGTTAAACTTGTAACTGACATAACTCTGACATCTTGTAAGGTGACATCACTCTGGAACAAAGTTAAACTTGTAAGGTGACATCACTCTGGAACAAAGGTAAACTTGTAAGGTGACATCACTCTGGAACAAGATTAAACTTGTAAGGTGACATTACTCTGGACAAAATTAAACTTGTAAGGTGACATCACTCTGGAACAAGATTAAACTTGTAAGGTGACATCACTCTGGAACAAATTAAACTTGTATGGTGACATCGCTCTGTAACAAAGTTAAACTTGTAAGGTGACATCACTCGGGAACAAAGTTAAACTTGTAAGGTGACATCACTCTGGAACAAAGTTAAACTTGTAAGGTGACATCACTCTGGAACAAAGTTAAACTTGTAAGGTGACATCACTCTGGGCAAGATTAAACTTGTAAGGTGACATCACTCTGGACAAGATTAAACTTGTAAGGTGACATCACTCTGGAACAAGATTAAACTTGTAAGGTGACATCACTCTGGACAAGATTAAACTTGTAAGGTGACATCACTCTGGACAAGATTAAACTTGTAAGGTGACATCACTCTGGAACAAGATTAAGCTTGTAAGGTGACATCACTCTGGAACAAGATTAAACTTGTAAGGTGACATCACTCTGGACAAGATTAAACTTGTAAGGTGACATCACTCTGGAACAAGATTAAACTTGTAAGGTGACATCACTCTCTAACAAGATTAAACTTGTAATATGACATCACTCTGGAACAAAGTTAAACTTGTAAGGTGACATCACTCTGGAACAAGATTAAACTTGTAAGGTGACATCACTCTGGAACAAGATTAAACTTGTAAGGTGACATCACTCTGGAACAAGATTAAACTTGTAAGGTGACATCACTCTGGAACAAGATTAAACTTGTAAGGTGACATCACTCTGGAACAAGATTAAACAAGATTAAGCTTGTAAGGTGACATCACTCTGGAACAAGATTAAACTTGTAAGGTGACATCACTCTGGACATGATTAAACTTGTAAGGTGACATCACTCTGGAAAAAGATTAAACTTGTAAGGTGACATCACTCTAAACAAGATTAAACAAGGTGACATCACTCTGGAACAAGATTAAACTTGTAAGGTGACATCACTCTGGACAAGATTAAATTTGTAAGGTGACATCACTGGAACAAGATTAAACTTGTAAGGTGACATCACTCTGGACAAGATTAAATTTGTAAGGTGACATCACTCTGGACAAGATTAAACTTGTAAGGTGACATAACTCTGGACAAGATTAAACTTGTAAGGTGACATCACTCTGGACAAGATTAAACTTGTATGGTGACATCACTCTGGAACAAAGTTAAACTTGTAAGGTGACATCACTCTGGAACAAGATTAAACTTGTAAGGTGACATCACTCTGGAACAAGATTAAACTTGTAAGGTAACATCACTCTGGACAAGATTAAACTTGTAAGGTGACATCACCCTGGGCAAGATTAAACTAGTAAGGTGACATCACTCTGGAACAAGATTAAACTTGTAAGGTGACATCACTCTGAACAAGATTAAACTTGTAAGGTGACATCACTCTGCAAACATGATTAAACTTGTAAGGTGACATCACTCTGGAACAAAGTTAAACTTGTAAGGTGACATCACTCTGGAACAAAGTTAAACTTGTAAGGTGACATTCTGGAACAAAGTTAAACTTGTAAGGTGACATCACTCTGGAACAAAGTTAAACTTGTAAGGTGACATCACTCTGCAACAAGATTAATCTTGTAAGGTGACATCACTCTGGAACAAAGTTAAACTTGTAAGGTGACATCACTCTGGAACAAAGTTAAACTTGTAAGGTGACATCACTCTGGAACAAAGTTAAACTTGTAAGGTGACATCACTCTGGAACAAAGTTAAACTTGTAAGGTGACATCACTCTGGAACAAAGTTAAACTTGTAAGGTGACATGAACAAAGATTAAACTTGTAAGGTGACATCACTCTGGAACAAAGTTAAACTTGTAAGGTGACATCACTCTGACAACAAGATTAAACTTGTAAGGTGACATCACTCTGGAACAAACAACTTGATTGAAACTCTGAACAAGTGTAAGGTGACATCACTCTGGAACAAGATTAAACTTGTAAGGTGACATCACTCTGGAACAAGATTAAACTTGTAAGGTGACATCACTCTGGAACAAGATTAAACTTGTAAGGTGACATCACTCTGGAACAAAGATTAAACTTGTAAGGTGACATCACTCTGGAACAAGATTAAACTTGTAAGGTGACATCACTCTGGAACAAGATTAAACTTGTAAGGTGACATCACTCTGGAACAAAGTTTAAATTTGTAAGGTGACATCACTCTGGAACAAAGTTAAACTTGTAAGGTGACACTCTGGAACAAAGTTAAACTTGTAAGGTGACATCACTCTGGAACAAGATTAAACTTGTAAGGTGACAACACTCTGAACAAGAAGACATCACTCTTAAACTTGTAAGGTGACATCACTCTGGAACAAAGTTAAACTTGTAAGCTGACATCACTCTGGAACAAGTTAAACTTGTAAGGTGACATCACTCTGGAACAAGATTAAACTTGTAAGGTGACATCACTCTGGAACAAAGTTAAACTTGTAAGGTGACATCACTCTGGAACAAAGTTATGCTTGTAAGGTGACATCACTCTGGAACAAGTTAAACTTGTAAGGTGACATCACTCTGGAACAAAGTTAAACTTGAAAGGTGACATCACTCTGGAACAAAGTTAAACTTGTAAGGTGACATAATCTGGAACAAGAATAAACTTGTAAGGTGACATCACTATGGAACGAAGTTAAACTTGTAAAGTGACATCACTCTGGAACAAAGTTAAACTTGTAAGGTGACATCACTCTGGACAAGATTAAACTTGTAAGGTGACATCACTCTGGACAAGATTAAACTTGTAAGGTGACATCACTCTGGAACAAGATTAAGCTTGTAAGGTGACATCACTCTGGAACAAGATTAAACTTGTAAGGTGACATCACTCTGGACAAGATTAAACTTGTAAGGTGACATCACTCACAAGATTAAACTTGTAAGGTGACATCACTCTGGAACAAGATTAATTAAGGAACAAAGATTAATCTTGTAAGGTGACATCACTCTGGAACAAGATTAAACTTGTAAGGTGACATCACTCTGGAACAAAGTTAAACTTGTAAGGTGACATCACTCTGGAACAAGATTAATCTTGTAAGTGACATCACTCTGGAACAAAGTTGAACTTGTAAGGTGACATCACTCTGGAACAAATTAAACTTGTAAGGTGACATCACTCTGGAACAAAGTTAAACTTGTAAGGTGACATCACTCTGGAACAAGTTAAACTTGTAAGGTGACATCACTCTGAACAAAGATTAAACTTGTAAGGTGACATCACTCTGGAACAAAGTTAAACTTGTAAGGTGACATCACTCTGGAAGAAAGTTAAACTTGTAAGGTGACATCACTCTGGAACAAGATTAAACTTGTAAGGTGACATCACTCTGGAACGAAGTTAAACTTGTAAGGTGACATCACTCTGGAACAAAGTTAAACTTGTAAGGTGACATCACTCTGGAACAAAGTTAAACTTGTAAGGTGACATCACTCTGGAACAAAGTTAAACTTGTAAGGTGACATCACTCTGGAACAAAGTTAAACTTGTAAGGTGACATCTCTCTGGAACAAAGTTAAACTTGTAAGGTGACATCACTCTGGAACAAAGTAAAACTTGTAAGGTGACATCACTCTGGAACAAAGTTAAACTTGTAAGGTGACATCACTCTGGAACAAAGTTATACTTGTAAGGTGACATCACTCTGGAACAAGATTAAACTTGTAAGGTGACATCACTCTGGACAAGATTAAACTTGTAAGGTGACATCACTCTGGAACAAGATTAAACTTGTAAGGTGACATCACTCTGGACAAGATTAAACTTGTAAGGTGACATCACTCTGGAACAAGATTAAGCTTGTAAGGTGACATCACTCTGGAACAAGATTAAACTTGTAAGGTGACATCACTCTGGACAAGATTAAACTTGTAAGGTGACATCACTCTGGACATGATTAAACTTGTAAGGTGACATCACTCTGGAACAAGATTAAACTTGTAAGGTGACATCACTCTGGACATGATTAAACTTGTAAGGTGACATCACTCTGGAACAAGATTAAACTTGTAAGGTGACATCACTCTGGACAAGATTAAACTTGTAAGGTGACATCACTCTGGAACAAGATTAAACTTGTAAGGTGACATCACTCTTGACAAGATTAAACTTGTAAGGTGACATCACTCTGGAACAAGATTAAACTTGTAAGGTGACATCACTCTGGACAAGATTAAACTTGTAAGGTGACATCACTCTGGAACAAGATTAAACTTGTAAGGTGACATCACTCTGGAACAAGATTAAACTTGTAAGGTGACATCACTCTGGAACAAAGTTAAACTTGTAAGGTGACATCACTGTGGAACAAGATTAAACTCTGGAACAAAGTTAAACTTGTAAGGTGACATCACTCTGGAACAAAGTTAAACTTGTAAGGTGACATCACTCTGGAACAAAGTTAAACTTGTAAGGTGACATCACTGGAACAAAGTTAAACTTGTAAGGTGACATCACTCTGGAACAAAGTTAAACTTGTAAGGTGACATCACTCTGGAACAAAGTTAAACTTGTAAGGTGACATCACTCTGGAACAAAGTTAAACTTGTAAGGTGACATCACTCTGGAACAAAGTTAAACTTGTAAGGTGACATCACTCTGGAACAAAGTTAAACTTGTAAGGTGACATCTCTCTGGAACAAAGTTAAACTTGAAAGGTGACATCAATCTGGAACAAAGTAAAACTTGTAAGGTGACATCACTCTGGAACAAAGTTAAACTTGTAAGGTGACATCACTCTGGAACAAAGTTATACTTGTAAGGTGACATCACTCTGGAACAAGATTAAACTTGTAAGGTGACATCACTCTGGACAAGATTACTTGTAAGGTGACATCACTCTGGACAAGATAAAACTTGTAAGGTGACATCACTCTGGACAAGATTAAACTTGTAAGGTAACATTGTAAGGTGACATACATTCTGGAGGGACAAGAATTAAACTTGTTAGGTGGACATCACTCTGGAACAATGAGTTAAACTTGTAAGGTGACATCACTCTACAGGAACAAGATTAAACGCTTCATAAGAGTAATGACATCACTCTGGAACAAAAGACACTTGTAAAAGGTGACATCCTCTAGACAGATTTGAACTTCTGGTGACAATCCTCTAGACAAAATTAAACTTATAGGTGACATCATTCTGGAACAAGATTAAAAACATAGGTGACATCACTCTGAACGCCAATTAAACTTATTAGGTGACATCACTCTGGAACAAGATTAAACTTGTAGGTAACATCACTCAAGGACAAGATTAAACTTGTAAGGTGACATCACCCTGGGC
>NW_027201282.1:0-12079 GCF_038502225.1 Cherax quadricarinatus
TGGAAAAAATCGCCAACACAATGCTCTCCAACGCCTCAGGAAAGGACAAAGCTCGTCTCCTGGCAGTGAAGGCACCACACTCAGGAGATTTCCTGTTAGCTGTTCCCACTTCCTCCTTGGGCACTCGACTAGACCCACAGGCCATTCGGACTGGTGTTGCTCTTCGCCTAGCCGCCCCCATCCTCACCGAACATAGGTGTATTTGCGGCAGGGCGACAGCTGATCAATTCGGACTTCATGGTCTCGTGTGTCACACAGCAGAAGGGAAGTATGCCAGACATGAGGAGGTCAATGACATCATAAAGAGAAGCCTTGCCACAGCCCGTTGCCCGGCTCAACGGGAACCCCAAGTGCAGAGGTCTGACGGAAGTCAAAAGCGTCCTGATGGAGCCACTATGCTACCTTGGAAGGATGGAAAGCAGATTGCCTGGGACTGCACATGTGTTGCCACATTGGCAGACACCTACTTGCCATATTCCGTAGTGGAAGGGGGTGGAGCTGCCAGCCACAGGGAGACTCAGAAGATCCGCAAATATGAAGACTTTCCCCTTGCTATAACTTCATCCCAATAGGGTCGGAGACCCTTGGAGCATGGGGCAAGTGTGCTCTAAAGTTCCTAATAGAGCTGGGTGAAAAGCTCATCATAGAAACCAAAGACCACAGGGCGACCAGTTTCCTCTTTCAGAGACTCAGTGTTGCGATCCAGAGAGGAAATGCCTGCAGCATTCTGGGCACGTGGCCCACCGCCGTGGAGCTGGACGAAGTATTCGAGATGTAGCTCTGAGTTACCAATGTTGTTTTACTTTCTATCGTATTTTTGTGAATGTTTTGTCAATGTATTTTGTCTTTAAATAAAATATATATAAAATAGAGGGGGTGGTAGGAGAAAATTCTCAAACAGCTTCAGGGAGAACCTTGAGTTTTCCCCTGAAGCAAGTTTATTCATTTCTCTGAGGATGAGGGTCCCTATTGCAGTTCTAGAGGTGGTACCTCCCTATATAATATACATATGCATATATATATATATATATATATATATATATATAAATATATATATATATATATATATATATATATATATATATATATAGGATGGGGTCCACCTCTGGTGTAAATTGTGGGACCCATAGCCTCGGAGAAGTGGATAAAAAGGCTTCAGGGAAGAATATTTGGATTTCTTCCTGAAGCCGTTTGAATATTCCACTTCCCCTACCACCCCATCTTTTGATATATATATTTTTTTACTAATAGGAATATTTTATTACATAATATGGTACAGAAGATTTAAGAGATACATTGTTGATATAAAGGTGGCATATACGGTACATTTTGTTACGTGTGTATCACCTATTATAAGGCGAAAATCTCATCCAGCTCCTCAGAGCTGGGGCGTGTACCCAAAATACAGCAGGCATTACCCCTTTGAACAGCCGCACTGAGCCGCTGGAACAGGAAACTAGCTGCTCTGGGATCCCTAGTTACCCTGATGAGTCTTTTTCCCAGCTCCTTAAGGAATTTAGATGCACTCTTTCCCCATGAGCCAAGGATCTCTGAGCCTATGGGAACAAACATATAATGATGGGCAAGTTCTCCATATTTTCTAGATTTTTGCGACTCCCTGAGGCTGGCAGCTGCCCCTCTTTCTTCCCTGGTGTAATGGAGATAGGTATCAACCAAGGTAGATGCACATGTACAGTCCCACACCACCTGCTTCCCATCTGTCCAGGCTTGAAGGCTGATACCATCTTGACGCTTCTGGCTTCCATCAGATCTGCATAGTTGGGGTGGCTCCCTTACTGCTGGGCATCCAGCTGTTGTGAGGCTCCTCTTGATAATGTTATTAACCTCCTCATGTCTTGCAATCTTTCCCTCGGATTTACGGCACACAAGACCATGGTACCCGAATCGGTCTGCTGCTTCACTGCCACAAATACACCTGTGTTCGGCGAGAATAGGGGCGGCAAGTCGATGGGCAACACCGATGCGGATGATCTGTGGGTCGAGACGTGTGCCAAGGCTGGAGTTGGGAACAGCCAACAGAAAGTCACCAGCATGAGGGGCTCTCACTGCCAGGAGGCGGGCTCTATCCTTCCCTGACACACTCTGAAGCATTGTTGAGGCAATATTTTCCACTATTGGACCATCCCAGTGCGATTGTTTGTAGTTGTTGGGGGGAGCAGGTCTGGTTCCAGAGCCCGTTAGATTATCCCAGATCATTGCTCCGTCAATGAATTTTTGGTCCTGGACTCCAATCTTGTCCCTAAGATGTTCAGAGAGAATCGCTGCTACAAGCTCTCTTGATGCAATACACGAGGACGGGAAAGCAGTTAACGCAATCTGTGATGACTTGCGGACACCAATGCCTCCTAGTCTGACTGGAAGTGTAGCTTGGTTCCACTGCCCGTCTTCTAGAGTAAGGTTAAGTACTTTCGTAAAAATCTGCCTCAGAATACTGTCATATTCGTGCAGCACAGGGTTATCATATGAAGGTGCATATATATATATATATATATATATATATATATATATATATATATATATATATATATATATATATATATATATATATATATATATATATATATATATATATATATATATATATATATAAATACGTATATATATATATATATATATATATATATATATATATATATATATATATATATATATATATATATATATATATATATATGTGTGTGTGTGTGTCGTGCCGAATACGTAAAACTGGTCAATTAGCAAGAACTCATTTAAAATTAAGTCCTTTCCGATATTTTATCTTATTCGTTTAAAGATCAGGGTTTGTGTATATTTCGCCTGCTCTCGCGAATTCCTTGCATTGTTGAAATCTCTAGTAAGGCTGATGCATGCAGGGGATGAGATGAAAAGCTGTAAGCCTTCTCCCTGAAAGCTGGCTGGCTTGGATCAAACGCGTAGCGCATCCTACACGCCAAGGTAATGTCCAGTGTGGGTAGATTAGCAAAGCACTGCGTACCTTGTCCTAAGGTTCGTAGGTTCGAGTCTCCTTCAGCCAGAGATCAGTGTTTGTGTACATTTCGCCTGCTCTCGCGAATTCCTTGCATTGTTCAAATCTCTAGTAAGGCTGATGCATGCAGGGGATGAGATGAAAAGCTGTAAGCCTTCTCCCTGAAAGCTGGCTGCCTTGGATCAAACGTGTAGCGCATGCTACACACCAAGGTATTGTCCAGTGTCGGTAGATTGGTAAAGCACTGCGTACCTTGTCCTAAGGTTCTTAGGTTCGAGTCTCCTTCAGCCAGAGATCAGTGTTTGTGTATATTTCGCCTGCTCTCGCGAATTCCTTGCATTGTTCAAATCTCTAGTAAGGCTGATGCATGCAGGGGATGAGATGAAAAGCTGTAAGCCTTCTCTCTGAAAGCTCGCTGCCTTGGATCAAACGTGTAGCGCATGCTACACGCCAAGGTATTGTCCAGTGTGGAGAGATTGGTAAAGCACTGCGTACCTTGTCCTAAGGTTCGTAGGTTCTAGTCTCCTTCAGCCAGAAATCAGTGTTTGTGTATATTTCGCATGCTCTCGCGAATTCCTTGCATTGTTCAAATCTCTAGTAAGGCTGATGCATGCAGGGGATGAGATGAAAAGCTGTAAGCCTTCTCCCTGAAAGCTAGCTGCCTTGGATCAAACGCGTAGCGCATGCTACACGCCAAGGTATTGTCCAGTGTGGGTAGATTGGTAAAGCACTGCGTACCTTGTCCTAAGGTTCGTAGGTTCGAGTCTCCTTCAGCCAGAGATCAGTGTTTATATATATATATATATATATATATATATATATATATATATATATATATATATATATATATATATATATATATATATATATATATGCAAAACAACCACTCTGAAAGAATAGAGAAATTCCAAGCGCTTTCGTGACTACTCACATTTTCAAGGAACTATGTGATAATGTGAGTAGTCACGAAAGCGCTTGGAATTTCTCTATTCTTTCAGAGTGGTTGTTTTGCATATTCTGAAATCACCTGTTTACTGTGATCTTATTGCATATATATATATATATATATATATATATATATATATATATATATATATATATATATATATATATATATATATATATATATACGTCGTGCCGAATATGTAAAACTGGTCAATTAGCAAGAACTCATTTAAAATTAAGTCCTTTCTGAAATTTTCTCTTATACGTTTAAAGATATATATTTTTTATTAATGTTGATGTAAAAATTTATAATTTTGCACCAAAAGAATCTTATAAAACTTACCTAACCTTATTATAACAAGAACAATTTATTTTAGCCTAACCCAACAAAATATATTTTAAATTTGTTTACAGTAATTTAATACTGAACAAACACAGTGAAATATATTTTTTTCGTTATGTTCAGAATGATTTTGGCGAAATTATTGCATGCACAAATTTTCACTTGTCCTATATGGCAAGATGAACGTTGCTATTTAAACCAAGATCGCAAATTCTGCCTATTCGGCAGTAATAGCCTGATCAACCAGGCTATTGCTGCTGGCCGCAGTACCATTTCCATTCTGGGACCGTGATCACTTGCAACATACTGTACAAGAAACAAGAATAACAATACATACAGAATAAATTTGTTTGAAAGAGAAGTGTGAGAAGTTTGTCACAACCTTCCTCTCACACCTTACTTTTATATCTATATATTATGTCATTCTTCATTACCTCTGTATGTTAGGACAAATCTGAAGGTTTTCCAATACAAGTGTGATAACGTTTGGTTTAGTGAATGATTGAAAAGAAGAACATAATAATATGTTAAGAAAAAAATATGTAAATATTAATATATATAAATAAGTAATTTTGCAATATCTACCTCCACCCTCCTTTTAGGCTCCACCACAGGCCGGAATTGCTGGTGACGATCGAGGAGTCTGGTTTTGCTAGATTAGTGATGATAAATGACCCAGATTCCGGGGTTCCCAAGGCTCAGTTCCAGGGCTCCGTCGTGAAGGTGGTGGAATACCTCTCTGATGCACTTAACTTCACGTAAGTAAACTCAAAAACATATTAATTATAAATATGGTAAGAAAAAGTAGGGAATGTATATATCACAGTTCGTAGGCTTTTGGTTGGAGGAAAAAGAAAAACAAATCAGAGACCTGTGGACATGAACATCCAGCCTTTGTACAGTGGAATGTGCATTCCCTGCTTTTCTTCAGTCATGCACAATATATTGTAAGTCTTGTTCTGTTTTCTTTCTGTACTTACTCCGAGTCTGTGATCCTCGGTTCTTAGAGTCTAACATTACAGTTCTACGCATTTCATTCTCTCGTCGTGGCCATTTCCGTGTTTTCATCAACTCTTCTTACCTCTCAACAATCTCGTTTATACTTCTCTCTCTCGTCTTTCTCTTAGATATTTGCTGTATTTTTCGCAGCTTTTGCCCTCGCCGTTATAATGATCTCAGCTGTATCCTCTCTGATTGAAGAAGCTAATCAAACAAATTCATTCCACAATTTACAGTATAGTATAAACACTGCATATCACATTTAATATAGAATAAAGCACATTTCAATTACTGCACAATGTATTCCTCAGTTGGATGATTTTGTATCCATACTACTGTAAGCACTGTCAGAAAATCATTTAGATTTTTTTTTCATGAAGTTAAAACTTAATTGAGAAAAGGAAAAGATTTTCTAATGACTGGACAAACAAACCTTTGATGGCTCATGGTTTTGTAATAAACAATTCGAGACTTTATTATTATATCGATTGCATTAATGATTTACAATTCCGTCAAATTTATACATATACGTGACAAGTGGAACACCTGGGAATCTTCATTATAAAGATGTCTTGTAAATTCCTGGCTTTTTCAATTCAATACAGACATATTTTCCGAAGATAATGGACAAGGATGCAGTTTGCTGATTAGTTTTGAGAATGGTCAATTATATACCGAGCCAGAAGAGAAGAGCAGAAACTGATGGAACCTGTATGAGTCACCTCTATAGCAATACGTCAGAAAAATCGTAGATTTTTTTTTTTTGGGAGTGGGTAGTATTCAAACCCGAAGCCATAATGGCTACAATGAAATATTCGTATAGCATTGATTTGGCTGGGAGTAACAGGGATCTTATAAGTTAAAAGAGTTAGATCTCTCAGTACTAACTAGTACCGAGGAAGAGTGGCTTTCATAAAAACCGTCGACCAAGTCTGAATTAGCGGATTTGACAGTCTGCTACAAGCAAAACAATTTCCTGGTAAAATCGTATGTGGTGCAGTAGACAAGTCATTGGGTTGGCAAGTGCCAAACCACAGGTTCGACTCTTGGCACTCTCACTGAATTATTACATTAATGTATCAAGAATTTCCAGCGTGCTATGTTAACCACTTAATACACTTATATATTTGTCTCTCCAGGTACTCTTTTGTGCGACCTCCTGACAAAGTCTGGGGTGTTAGACTCAGTAATGGATCATTTTCAGGCATGATTGGCATGGTGGTGAGGGAGGTAAGTGTAGTGAGGCATTTTTTAAAAGCGTATCACGTATTGAAAAACAAACTAATGAAACAACAATATTTAACGTCCTCTTGATTTTCATTGATTAGAATATTTTCAATGTGCCCAGTTTCAATGGACGTTATTATTTTTCCTACAAGTAAATACCAATTAATTTCTAAAAGTAGGACTTTATTTTCATTAAGGTTGAGCTGAAGTGTCTAACCCAATTCACAAAGTTTACTGCTGACTTAGTTGAGTTAAATCAATATATATATATATATATATATATATATATATATATATATATATATATATATATATATATATATATATATATATATATATATATATATATATATATATATATATATATATATATGTATATATATATTTATATATAATGTCGTACCGAGTGGGTAAAACTGGTCAATTAGTAAGAAATTTAAAATTAAGTCCTTTCTAAAATTGTCTCTGATAGTTTAAAGATATATTTTTCTTAATTTATGTTAATCTAAAAATTAATATTTTTGCATCAAAAGAACCTTAGAAAACTTACCTAACCTTATTTTAACAAGCTCAGTTTAATGTAACCTAATCCAACTAAATATATTTTAGGTAAGTTTAAAATAATTTAATAATAAACAAACACAATGAAATATAGATTTTTCATTAGGCTCGTTAGTCACAACTCATCCCATTCATCTAAAATTCACAACAGTTTTCACAGGAACACCATCAACTTTCACCCACAATGTTTACAACACCCACAATATTTATTTATTTATTTATTGTTTATTTGGACATGATACATAGTTGTACAAAGAAATATAATGATTGGGTGTACATGCCAAAAGCGCCTTGTATGCAGAACATTATGGGCATCTTAAAATTAACTTAAGATTATCTAAGCAATGATATATTCAGTGGTAAAAATTACAGTAAACAAATTACAACATGAAGTGCAAATTATTATTTTTTTTTTATTATCACACTGGCCGATTCCCACCAAGGCAGGGTGGCCCGAAAAAGAAAAACTTTCACCATCATTCACTCCATCACTGTCTTGCCAGAAGGGTGCTTTACACTACAGTTTTTAAACTGCAACATTAACACCCCTCCTTCAGAGTGCAGGCACTGTACTTCCCATCTCCAGGACTCAAGTCCGGCCTGCCGGTTTCCCTGAATCCCTTCATAAATGTTACTTTGCTCACACTCCAACAGCACGTCAAGTATTAAAAACCATTTGTCTCCATTCACTCCTATCAAACACGCTCACGCATGCCTGCTGGAAGTCCAAGCCCCTCGCACACAAAACCTCCTTTACCCCCTCCCTCCAACCCTTCCTAGGCCGACCCCTACCCCGCCTTCCTTCCACTACAGACTGATACACTCTTGAAGTTATTCTGTTTCGCTCCATTCTCTCTACATGTCCGAACCACCTCAACAACCCTTCCTCAGCCCTCTGGACAACAGTTTTGGTAATCCCGCACCTCCTCCTAACTTCCAAACTACGAATTCTCTGCATTATATTCACACCACACATTGCCCTCAGACATGACATCTCCACTGCCTCCAGCCTTCTCCTCTCTGCAACATTCATCACCCATGCTTCACACCCATATAAGAGCGTTGGTAAAACTATACTCTCATACATTCCCCTCTTTGCCTCCAAGGACAAAGTTCTCTGTCTCCACAGACTCCTAAGTGCACCACTCACTCTTTTTCCCTCATCAATTCTATGATTCACCTCATCTTTCATAGACCCATCCGCTGACACGTCCACTCCCAAATATCTGAATACGTTCACCTCCTCCATACTCTCTCCCTCCAATCTGATATTCAATCTTTCATCACCTAATCTTTTTGTTATCCTCATAACCTTACTCTTTCCTGTATTCACCTTTAATTTTCTTCTTTTGCACACCCTACCAAATTCATCCACCAATCTCTGCAGCTTCTCTTCAGAATCTCCCAAGAGCACAGTGTCATCAGCAAAGAGCAGCTGTGACAACTCCCACCCTGTGTGTGATTCTTTATCTTTTAACTCCACGCCTCTTGCCAAGACCCTCGCATTTACTTCTCTTACAACCCCATCTATAAATATATTAAATGAGTATTTCAAATAAGAAGCTTTAAAGTTGTACAAATTTGTAGCATAACAATGTATAATATAATCGAATCAGATCGAGTAAAATCAATGATCTGTAGTGCAGAAACAGGTCATATTGTCATTAGATGAGTTACTGTACATTCAAGAGAATGGAGTATTCTATTAGGTAATGTAATTAAAAAAAACATAGTTTCATAGGGTCACAGGTTATACATTTGTGAGATACAGTTATTTAGTATTTATTTGGTTGTGGTTGAGTAAGTGGTTTTTAAGAAGAGTCGTGAATTGATAAACAGTGTTTCTTTTATGTTCACAGGTAATGAATTCCAGATTTTTGGCCCTTTTATATGAATTGAGTTTTTACATAGTGTGAGATGGACACGAGGAACATCAAAGAGTGATCTGTGCCTTGTGTTATGGTCATGTGTTCTGTTAAGGTTGGTAAGGAGAAGTTTGAGGAGAGGGTTTATATCCGAGTTTAGTGTTCTATGTATATAGTAGGCACAATAATAAGTATGGATGTTTTGTACGGTGAGTAAGTTTAGAGTTTTGAATATTGGTGGAGTATGCTGCCTGGAGTGGGAATTTGTTATCATTCTGACTGCAGCTTTTTGTTGGGTAATTAATGGTCTCAGATGATTTATTGTCGTTGAGCCCCATGCACAAATTCTATAGGTGAGATAGGGGTAAATGAGTGAGTGATATAGGGCCAGGAGAGCTGATTGTGGAACATAGTACCGTATCTTCGATAGTATGCCTACGGTCGTGGAGATTTTCTTGGAAATTTGTTGTACATGTGTTTGAAATTTGAGTCTATTAGCAAGGTAGATTCCTAAGAATTTTCCCTCTGTGAGCTTTGTGATAGGTGATCCGTTTATCATTAAGAGGAACATTATTCAAGCACTCCTAACTACTCAAAACACATTCATCTGTAAGAACATAAGAAAGAAGGAACACTGCAGCAGGCCTACTGGCCCATGTGAGGCACGTCCAACTCGACTACTGACATATGCTACGTACCCAAGCTAATCAGGTTCAGGTCACATCCGCTTAAGGAATGAGCACTGCATCACACCTACAAGCGCTAGCAGGTCAGGTACATGTCACACCCACCCACACCCACTCATGTATTTATCTAACCTATTTTTAAAACTAGACAACGTTTTAGCTTTATGACGGTACTGTTGAGTATGTTCCACTCATCCACAAGTCTATTACCAAACCAGTGCTTTCTTATATCCTTCCTGAATCTGAATTTTTCCAACTTGAAACTATTGCTTCGAGTCCTGTCTTGGCTGGAAATTTTAGCAAGCTACTTACTTCCCTTATATTTATTCCTGTTTTTCATTTATACACCTCAATCATATCCCCACTAATTCTACGCCTTTCAAGAGAGTGCAGATTTAGAGCCCTCAGTCTATCCTCATAGGGAAGATTTCTGATACATGGGATCACCTTTGTTATTCTCCTCTGCATGCTTTCCAGTGCATTTATGTCCATTCTGTAATACGTTGACCAGAACTGTGCGGTATAATCTAAATGAGGCCTAACCAAGGATATATAGAGTTGAAGAACAACCTGAGGACTCCTATTATTTATGCTTCTTGATATGAAGCCAAGAATTCTGTTAGCTTTATTACGAACACTTATGCACTGTTGTCTTGGTTTCAGATTACTGCTAACAAGAACTCCTAAATTCTTTTCACATTCAGTAATATTAAGATCTACATTATTTAGTTTTTATGTGGCATGGTTATTTTCCTGTCCAACATTTAGATTTTTTCATTTTCTGTATTAAACTACATCTGCCACTTCTTCGACCATTGCATCAGTCTATTCAAATCTTCCTGGAGTGCTCTAATATCCTCATTAGGATGAACTGGATGGACTATTTTGGTGTCATCAACAAATTTGTTTATGTCGCTATTGATAAGAACATAAGAACATAAGAATATAAGAAAGAAGGAACACTGCAGCATGCCTACTGGCCCATGAGAGGCCCACAAGAGGTACTACAAATTGTGAATCTTTACATACAACTTTATTTTACAAATTTTATTCATATTACACAATATTCCTCGTTTTCACTAATTTATAATACTACATTAACTTTTAATTTACAGCATACAAATTCATCAGAGTGTTTTATGTACATCATAGCAGGAACATTATCTCACACCCTCTTCCCCACCTTCTCCACACCTCACCATTCACCTCCATCTACCCTACCCAGTATGTCCAATATCCACTCTCCCCTACCCTCTACCCTATCTTTCTCACACCCACCTCCATCTCCCCCAATATCTCCACACCCCCTCCACTTTCATCCCCCCTTCCCTCTACCACGTTTCCCATGCACTTCACCCTCTGCCCCATTTCCACTACCCTTTACCCATATCCCCCCCACACAACACCAATTAAAGATATTTAACCCAGGATAGCCCAGATTGCCTATACTTCATTTTAAGCTAACATACACATACCAGTTTGTTCATTTACAACCAATAACCTTCATACACATCAACAACTCACATTATTCTGTATTATTACAACATTCATACTTCCACAATTTTCACTTGTTACAATATTACAACTGTAATGCATTTAACATGTTGCGTAAATAAATGCTGGCGCTTGGGGGTAAACAGCCTGTCTCGGGGCATGTAATCTAATAAACCACATACACCAACCTACGGCCAAGCTTTTTCCTTCACAAAAAAGCGTTAATTAAATGATCAATACTTACATTTATTATTAGGAAGAACACAAAAGTTAAATGTACAAGAATATAACTACATTAATAGTGAACTTACATATACCACATACAACCTACCCTCTACATATAAAATCACTAAATTCCAGTATTCCTTTACCAAATACACATTTTAGGCCACCTTCAAAATATTACTCACTAGCACACCGCTACTAGTAGTTTAAATATATACAAACAGTGGGGTTTTGACACCCCTTTCATGCCGGCCTCTTAGCCTGCAGGCAAAACACTCCATGAGTACTCTCTCTCCACCACAGGCTCCTGCACACTAGGGCGTTATAGGTAAATATGAGAGCACTAAAACCAGTAAAATAACCAGTGGCCTGAACTTACCTATAATCATCATACCTTCTCACACAAACATGACATCTTGCTCCAGCCACTGCACTTCCAGTACAGACTCAAAAACACACCTCTCCTGCTCCTGTCCTAGCTTCTCTACAGGACTAATTCACGTCCAGTTTCAGAGCAAAACCCGTAAACTGACATTATATATGGAACATCTTTTATACACATTTTCTACAATGCCCTGCGTAATACCCCCTCCCTTAGACCACTGGTCTCCCTGAAAGCTGGCTGCCTTGGATCAAAGTCTAGCGCAAGCTGGATTAAAAGGTATTCGCCCAGTGTGGTGAGTTTAGTATAGCACTGCGTACCTTGTTCCAAGGTTGGTAGGTTCGAGTCTCAGCCAGAGACCAGTGG
>NW_027201283.1:0-12071 GCF_038502225.1 Cherax quadricarinatus
TAAGATGAAGTCGTGCTGCCTCGTTTTCTACTGGCATTATTGCCGTTTGTCCATATGCTGATTCAGCATTTTTCTATCGGAGAATTCATCAGTTTTATTCTCTATGTTCCTGGACTTCTTTAAAGTTCGTAGTTCTCAGAGAGAGAGAGAGAGAGAGAGAGAGAGAGAGAGAGAGAGAGAGAGAGAGAGAGAGAGAGAGATATGGAAATTATGGTAATAACTCAGGTATCACCACTGAGACCATCTGACCATCTGCTTTGGAGAAATTATTATTAGCTCCTCGACATAGTCAGATTTTTTTTTTTTTGTAAATGAGATTGAAAAGGCAAATCCAAAATTGAAAAGCGCGTGAAAAGGCTTTCATATTAGGTGCTATTCAACTTTGGATGAAAATTTTCAATTGCATTTGCAAAAAAAAGTGCTGCATACAATACTTTAAGAAAAAAGACCTAAAAATATTTATTCTAATAGCATAAATAAAAGCAGGCCCTTTTTCTGCTGTTAATGGGACACGCATCGTGGAATATTGAATTATCAAAAAATAAATATCCACTGGTAGTAACATTTCCTGCTCTAAGATTACCACTGATTAAAAAATAGAATCATAAATGAGATATTTACAGGGAATCAGTTTCTTGCTCACAAGAAAAACCCTGAAAATTGTGTTAAAATTAGGGTTGGGCTGCTTGAATGGCTGGGCTGATGGGGTGATGATGGGGTGAAATGAGTCATCTCCTGGAAGGAAACCTTCTCGGAGAAGATTGGAGGCTGTTGAAGGTTTCCAAATGACATTTATGGGATTAAGACAAAGATTATATATGAATATCCAGGGAAGTAAGAACTGAAGACAACGGTTGATGAAGAAATTGAATTGACAGGGACGGAAATTTGGGTAAGTGTATCGTGTTTTCAAGATGAAAGAAATAGCGAAGGTATTGTGCTGGATGTGATGGGAGAATATTGATTATAACAAACATATACTCAAATACACACAAACACACTAACATACACACGCATGCACTCACACATACACATACGCGCGCGCACACACACACACACACACACACACACACACACACACACACACACACACACACACTTCCAATATGACAAGCACTTAACTCATATTTTTATATCCCAACTCTGAAGCTCCTTACAATAATCACATTGACAAATGTGGAGTGGTGAAGTGGAGAGAGAAAATAAAGAGTTCATTATTCTTAAAATATTTTGAATAGTTGCATTTAGGAGGAAATCCACAACATTTTTACTTGCTTAAAGTATAATCGCTTCATATATACAAAAACTATAATAACTTAATTTTTAACCTTAATCGAAAATTGACACCAAAAAAAATCAGCTATAATTTTTTTGGTTCTCATAGCGGTATTTCGTAGAAAGTTTCAAATAATAATCATTGTTTAACCAAATTCATTCTGTTATACGATCATCAGCATGGCCAAGACCGTGAAATAAATATATAGGAAATTAATAATTTTTTCTTGACATGAAATATTGGGATGGATATAAAATAACGAGATCTCAGATTTTTTCTTCAGCTTGAAATGGAAGTTAAATACTTTACACACTCGCTCGTGTGTGTGTGTGTGTGTGTGTGTGTGTGTGTGTGTGTGTGTGTGTGTGTGTGTGTGTGTGTGTGTGTGTGTGTGTGTGTGTGTGTGTGTGTGTGTCCTAAAAGTAGTACAACACTATCCTCCTATTGGCAGAGTTTAAATGGTCCTTCATTAACTAGAAATACTTTTTGAATTTCAAATTTATTCATGTTTCGTGCATAGTTTTGTGAAAAGATTATGGGTCGGAGATTACCAGAGATGAGGACAACAACCTTCCTCTCTGAATACGCAACGACCCATGAATAAAAATCAAGTTATGTGTTAAAGAAGTTACTACAGCAGGTTGAGAGAACAGCAGCGAGAATATTTTTTTTTTTGCGTGTGGAAACATGATCGGAAGAAAAACAATATTTTTTGTGCAGTTTTTATGGGAGGTTCCAACTCCATTGTCTTTCATCCGTGTTGCGGAGGTTCCAAATCCATTCTCCTCCCCCTGTTGCTTACGTCCACATCTGGATAAATGCATAAAGTCGACAGTAAATACCTCAGCCGAATACAATCAGATAACAAGCATAAAATATTATCATGCCTTTTTATAGGCTATTCTATCGAGCTTAAACCTTTGTAAGTTACAACTAACTTTCAAATTAGAAATGGAAACTAAGTGAGATGCTAATTAGTTGATAATAATGAGGTGCTAGTTTGTCCAAAGGTAAGTGTTGGTTGTTTGTCAAAGTATAAAGTGTCAATTTGTTCTGCTCTATGTAGTGATGGTTCGTTCTGGTCTACAAGATGATGGTTCGTCATGGTGTATGTAACGATTGTTTGTCCTGATCTATGTGGGGATGGATCATACTGGTCTATGAGATGATAGTTTGTTCTATTCCATAATGTATCGTTTCGTCCTTAGCAGTGAGGTGCCACATCATCCTGGGCCTTTCTCAGATTAATGGGTTTTATTGCGAGCTTTTCCAGACAGAGTAGTGTGACTTTGTTCCTCTTTCTATAGCCGAGTATTTAATGAAGATTATTTGTTCCTCTAAAGCTATGAGCATCCAAAAGTCTTCCATACCCTTACTCTCTAACATACATTTTTACAAGCATATCTTACTATGTTCTTTATCATGCCTCTTTGGCTAATTTAATCTTTTATTCTTTAAGTATGCTATCCTATTTTTGAAAACTTTTGAAGGACAGTTCAGTTGTCTCCACGATCATTTTTCACTTTTGTATTGAGGTTCCAGAAAAAAACAAATCTCTTGCATTACTGAGAATTACATAAACAATCACTCTGTATCCCCTTTACACTCTTCTCATCTTGTGCCGCAAATAAACGATTTACATAATCCACCTCTCACATCCCACATATTTTCATCACCGTATCATTCTCGAATTCATCTTTAGTTCTATGTTTCAGACATCCTGTTTCTCAGCCAGGGGTGGAATCAGAGTAGGAACAAGATTTTAACCTAATATAAAATAATAACTAAGTCTCACACGTTACACACATGATTGGAGACAGGATCAGAGAGGGGTTAATCTCCATCCATACAAAAGTAGCTTGGACCAGAGGAAGTAATGTTACATGTGACACACCTTGGAGCAAAGCAAGTGTAATGCTGGATGTGACATACCTTCTAGCAGAGCAAGTAATGCTGGATATGACACCTTGTAATGCTAGAAGTGAGGCAGCCTGGACCAGAGTATGTAATGATGGAAGTGAGACAGCCTGGACCAGAGCATGTAATGTTGGAAGTGAGGCAGCCATGACTAGAACATGTAATGCTGGAAGTGAGGCAGCCTGGACCAGAGCATGTAATGCTGGAAGTGAGGCAGCTTGGACCAGAGCATGTAATGCTGGAAGTGAGGCAGCTTGGACCAGAACTTGTAATGCTGGAAGTGACGCAGGGCTGAGCAAGAGAAACTGAGTCAGACAGTAACGAGCACATGACATGACACAAATTACCTGTGGGAGAAACACTGGCTCCTGGAGTTGCAGCTCCTGCAACCGCTAACCTCTTATAAAGCATTATTCCTCTAGATCCTGGAAGAGGAGGGAATGAGACATAGGTTGTTTCTCCCCCTGTCTTGAGTCTTCAGTCTGGTTTTAATCTTTCAACCCAGCCTTGGATCATCCTGAATACTAATCCTACCGTCGGCAGCGATAGGAAAGTGCAATAATGCTTACCAAATGTTCCAATACATGCAATAAGATCACAGTAAACAGGTGATTTCAGAATATGCAAAACAACCACTGTGAAAGAATAGAGAAATTCCAAGCGCTTTCGTAACTACTCATATTATCAAGGAACAATGATAATATGAGCAGTCACGAAAGCGCTTGGAATTTCTCTATTCTTTCACAGTGGTTGTTTTGCATATATATATATATATATATATATATATATATATATATATATATATATATATATATATATATATATATATATATATATATATATATATATATATATGTTTACAATAATTAACTCAATAAACAACACAATGAAATATATTTTTTTCATTAGGTTCAGAATGATTTTATAATATGTTCATAAGGCGGACAAAATTGTTAGGTAAATTCTTGTTTCCTGCTGTTGATCTCATTTCTAAATCACACACAAATCTGTGATTGACTTATTTAAATGCTTAAAATTGCCAACATGGAAACTGTTCTGATGCTAGTGAACACTTTGCTAGTGCTTCCAGAAAGACAAAACCTTCCTAGAAAAATCTTGTTTATCGACGTTCTGTGTGAACTACCACAATAATTATGTTACTGAATTAGTAAGACTGTTACTGGCAACACTGTTTTTCAATCAGCAACTTCCACTAATGTTAAACCTACTACGTTTTACTGGATTATCTCACTCTCATCCTCGACAATTTATGCATTGATTAATTACCTCCAGGTCCAGTGTGGTTGACATATGTCAATAACTTCTCATTGTGAGCAGATGGAGAAAATAATACCTTCCTGGAAAAAACTGGAAAAATGTATATTTCCATCAAATTCCAATAAGAGTGGGAAAGTGAATGTTAACATTCTTTCTTTAATGACGTTATTAACCTAGTTGATAGCCATTTTATTGTTGAATGTATTTTAAAAATATGCGATTCATTAATCATTTACATTGCTCGTACTTGTTTATTTCCTAAGTTCCATTTGGTTTTTAAAAACTTTAAATTCAGTTCGAGCTTAATTATTAATTTTACTTTGTAATTAATAACTTTAGAAATTATGAAACTTGTGTAAACAAATGCTCATTAATGTAACATGGAGATGGTGTGTTTTTAGTCCTTACAATCAGTGTACAGAAGATTATAGCACAAAATGGCACAATACCGTGACTGGAGCGATACTCAAACGTCGGCGTAAGCTCCTCTCTTCTATGTGCGGGTAATTTGTATACAGAAGAGTATGTAGAAAAAAATGGTTTTGAATATTGTAAATGAACACAATGTGGATTTTAGATCAAAGACATAATTGTTATGTTCTTCCATGTCTGCGTTTGTGACGAAGACATAGATTTGAACAATTGTAAATTAGTGTTCTAATTTAATATTTACATAAAACAGCCTGTTTTAGAAATCATCTTAATTACTTCAGCTCCAAACTGCTACTCCCCTTTCTCTTCCTCAGAGTTACTCCATTACAATGTACCATTCTCTCCAAGACGCTTCCTCCTCCCCTCCTCAAAAGACACTGCCGTACTCTTCCATTTTCTGTACACTGGGCAATCCTCTCCCCCAAGACACTTCCTTTGTATCTCCATTTTCAGTACACTCTACCCTCTTCTCCAAGCACTGCCTTTCCCACTTTTTCTAAGACATAGCTCGACTTCCTAACACTTCTCCCATCTTCCGCAGCACCTTCATCTATTACGTTTCTCCTACAAACTTCTTTTTTTCTCCTCCTCCTCCTACTACCTCCCCCTTCTCATCCTTCATCCATCATCAAGCAGTAGGAAGCGAGTATGTGAAGAAGGGAGAAGAAACTCGTCTCCTCACACCATCGACGAGTCCCTTCACGTCTTGGGTCACAGAAATCTGAGTAGCAACGAGGCGGGATGACGAGATGAATACCAAATATTCTCTAGGATTTGTTTCCCCCGACTGCTGTTCCGCTGGAGACGTGATACATGGCGGGAGAGAAGCAGACACAGCCTTACTTTCATTTATTACTTACCCATCTACATTTTTCACTTGAGTTACTGAATGAATAATATTCCGAGTGATACAGATGGTGAGTTATGTGGCCTGCACACCTGGTTGTAACACGATAACCAAGGTGGAAATGAGTAACAAGCAAAAGTCACCAGTCAGTAAATACCTATATATATTTCCTTCACGGAACAACATGCAAGTGTTTTCACAATGTATATACAATATTTACAAAGCAACTTTTCCAAGGAAGAGAGAAACAGAACTGTGGGAGATTAGACTTGAGGTAAGTCTGCCAGTGTTGCTTCACGAGTCTTCACTATAGCTTCACAATTTTGACGAGCTTCCTTGTGATTAGCTGGGCTGAAGCAAGGTGCTAGCATAACAAGGCGTCCCCTTTTTTTTATACTTAGCACGTGGTTCACTTGTTGGGAGGGCATGCCTGTATGGGTGTGTAACATAAGCTGAATCAAATATTACGTGCTCTTAGCTTGCCACATAAGCCAGTCATTCTACAACACATTCTACTACACTCTTTCTCCAGGTAAACTTCCTCAAAGTCACTCTACCACACACTTCCTCTAAAACATTCTGCTATACACTTCCTCAAAGAGACTCTACCACACTCTACTCTAATTTACTCTAACACATTTTTTCCGAGTCACTTTACAAAACATTTTCTTAAGTGATTCTACCACATTCTAAGTCATTCTATCACAATCCTGTAATATAACACAGAGATACATTTTTCCTTTAAATTAATTTACAAGATCAGTCTCTCTCAATCACACATCTCTTATGAGTAATTCAAACACATTGCAAGCCTGAGCATTCTGCAGCCTGCATTTGTTTGCTAATCCATGTCCCTGTCTTTGTGCCTAACAGTTTAAGTTAACCTATCTTTCTAAGAACACATTGATATATAATTCACCACAAAACAAGAAAGGAGCATGAGAACAGCATATAAAGAACAGAAATGTGTGCGCGTTTGACCTTACATTGACACTAATCAAAGATTTCAAAACCAAAGGAATAAACCAGGAGAACTGGTATCTATAATGAGGACAAGAAACATAGATGAATGAAATAGAGTAAGTAACGAAGCCCTTTATCTGTCAACATATTAAAGTTGCAACCAAAAAAAAAAAAAAAAAAAAAAAGAGAAGGGAATGACCTAACTTCAAACGACCTTGTATTATAGCATAAGCGTATCATGTAGGAGGCCTCTGGGTATTAGGAATCACACAAGGAGAGGAACAAAATGGTAAGGAAGAGGGAAAGACATACTTCACGAGAGAATGTTGTATACGACTGTGTGATTTTCTGCACGTAGAGCAATGAGACATTGAAAGCAGGGACGAGTATGAAAGAAGTGGAGTCCCTAAATGGGATGTGATGAACGGCGTCGGAGAATAGGAAAACCAGTCTAGCTAGCTGAAGTCGTTCCCTTGAACGTATCTACCTACTCATATCTGCAATTTCGCATGCTGCTGATGATGTGTTGAATGCAACAGAAAGGCCTAGAGTTATATTTCAACTCCCCTCCCCACCTCCGTGATTGTTTTGAGAGGGAGGAAGTGAGGGAGGGAGAAAGGAAGGGAAGGAGGAAGGGAGGAAAGGAGGGAGGAAGAGAGAGAGAGGGTTAGAGAGAGAATCACAGCGGTAAATTTAGATAGAAATATTGCTATAAGATAACTCAATGGCTGTTGTTACTCAGAATAATCGGAGAGAAAGACGGCAGTTAAACAACAGTAGAAAACACAAAACTCATGACGAATGAAAATGAAGTCAATGAATAGACAAACAACTTAAGGTGGTATACTCTGTATATTTGTGGATATCACAAACTGAGCCAAATCTTAAGGATTCACCAACAGTGACAGAAACGTGAAGAAACTTTTAAGCAAAATGAATAACTCGGTAGCAACAGAACCTCAAAAACTGTCAGAGCGGTTTTTGCGAAAGTGAGAAAAAGCACTGTGAATCACTGGCTAAAAGTACTGGGTAATAGACACCCGAAAATTATCAAAACAGCGGAAAATAGTGAATTTACTCCCAATATTCTAGGAAGAATACAGAGAAGTATTACTGAATTCCAGGGAAGATCAATGAAGAGTATTCCGTGTAAGGTAAAAGAGAAGATCCTTACAAGAAGGTTGGAGGAGACACCTGGAGAGAAGTAGTTTCAGAAGCTACATCTAATATATAGAGATGGTAATTCTACAATAACTACAAGAAAAACATGCAAGATACCGCAAGCCTTCATTAAAACGATATTTTTAAGGGTATCAATATCAAGTTGAACAGAAAACAGGTAACTTGCTTCTCATTTAGGGCGTCCGGTCTGGTGAAGAGTGAGTTGAGAACCTGGACTGGAGTGCTTGCGCTGCTGCGTAGTTGAGGTCACGTAGTGGTAGGTGAAATATGAGAGATTCTGAGAGCATGAGTGCATGCACAATGATTGTGCTCTGTAGTTTTGTAGGTATTAACAGAGGCTGTTACCATACATTTTCAATCGACCCTGTCATTTTCGTATAACTCACGAAATCGTAATGATTCGATTGCAAACAAACCATACCACTGGTAGGGTTTGAACCCGCGGTCAGAGAGTCTCAAAACTCCAGACCGTCGCGTTAGCCACTGGGTCAGCTAGCCTCAATAAGATTCAGCCAACTAACGCGATGGTCTGGAGTTTTGAGACTCTCTGCCCGCGGGTTCAAACCCCACCCGTGGTATGGCTTTATTTCCATATAAGTTTTGCCTTGTCCTAGGCAATATAGTGAGTAGTTTCTTTTCTATGTGAAACTCACATGTGGTTAGTGTCGTGTTTTCTATATGCATATTTATGTTATAGGAGTCATGAGCCATGTCATAAAATCACGAGCTGCTTCACCTACTTGGTAGTTTCTGCAACGGCAAATGGAATACTGAAAAATGGTGGAGAATTTACTACATCTTGCAAAAGGATGCAGTAACTTCACCTCATTTAGAGAGGATGAAGCAGCAGAGAATGACTTATAGGTTATACAAATCTGTAATAAAAGGAAGAATGGTTAAAGGTCGTTTTAGGGAATGTTGGAGGAAGGGGGGTAAAGGAGGTTTTGTGTGTTAGGGGCTTGGACATCTAATAGGCGTGTGTAAGAGTGTTAGAATTGAGTGGAGGCAATTGGTTTTTGTCTTGACATGTTATTGGGGTGTGAGAAGGTTAACAATTATTAAGGGAGTTAAGGAAACTGGTTTACAGGATTAGAGTCCTGGAGGTAGGATGTACAGTGCCTGCACTCTGAAGGAGAGGTGGGATTTGCAGTTTGTAGAAACATTTCAGTTGCAATGTCAGCGGGCATTGGACAAGATGGTGAGGGAGTGATTGACTGGTGAAGATATTTCTTCTTCGGGTCATTATTATTATTAACACACTGGCCGATTCCCACCAAGGCAGGGTGGCCCGAAAAAGAAAAACTTCCACCATCATTCACTCCATCACTGTCTTGCCAGAAGGGTGCTTTACACTACAGTTTTTAAACTGCAACATTAACACCCATCCTTCAGAGTGCAGGCACTGTACTTCCCATCTCCAGGACTCAAGTCCGGCCTGCCGGTTTTCCTGAATCCCTTCATAAATGTTATTTTGCTCACACTCCAACAGCACGTCAAGTATTAAAAACCATTTGTCTCCATTCACTCCTATCAAACACGGTCACGCATGCCTCTGCAACTTCTCTTCAGAATCCCTCAAGAGAACAGTGTCATCAGCAAAGAGCAACTGTGACAACTCCCACTTTATGTGTGATTCTTTATCTTTTAACTCCACGCCTCTTGCCAAGACCCTCGCATTTACTTCTCTTACAACCCCATCTATAAATATATTAAACAACCGCGGTGACATCACACATCCTTGTCTAAGGCCTACTTTTACTGGGAAATAATTTCCCTCTTTCCTACATACTCTAACTTGAGCCTCACTATCCTCGTAAAAACTCTTCACTGCTTTCAGTAACCTACCTCCTACACCATACACCTGCAACATCTGCCACACTGCCCCCCCTATCCACCCTGTCATACGCCTTTTCCAAATCCATAAATGCCACAACAACCTCTTCAGCCTTATCTAAATAATGTTCACTTAAGTTTCACTGTAAACACCTGGTCCACACACCCCCTACCTTTCCTAAAGCCTCCTTGTTCATCTGCTATCCTATTCTCCGTCTTACTCTTAATTCTTTCAATAATAACTCTACCAGGTATACTCAACAGACTTATCCCCTTATAATTTTTGCACTCTCTTTTGTCCCCTTTGCCTTTATACACAGGAACTATTCATGCTCTCTGCCAATCCCTAGGTACCTTACCCTCTTCCATACATTTATTAAATAATTGCACCAACCACTCCAAAACTATATCCCCACCTGCTTTTAACATTTCTATCTTCATCCCATCAATCCCGGCTGCCTTACCCCCTTTCATTTTACCTACTGCCTCACGAACTTCCCCCACACTCACAACTGGCTCTTCCTCACTCCTACAGGATGTTATTCCTCCTTGCCCTATACACGAAATCACAGCTTCCCTATCTTCATCAACATTTAACAATTCCTCAAAATATTCCCTCCATCTTCCCAATACCTCTAACTCTCCATTTAATAACTCTCCTCTCCTATTTTTAACTGGCAAATCCATTTGTTCTCTAGGCTTGTACAAGAATGGTATGCTTCCTTAACTTGTTAATCTCACTCCAAAACTTTCTTATTTTCAACAAAATTTTTTGATAACTTCTCACCCACTCCCTCATTTGCTCTCTTTTTACATTGCTTCACCACTCTCTTAACCTCTCTCTTTTTCTCCATATACTCTTCCCTCCTTGCATCACTTCTACTTTGTAAAAATTTCTCAAATGCTAACTTTTTCTTCCTTACTACTCTCTTTACATCATCATTCCACCAATCGCTCCTCTTCCCTCCCGCACCAACTTTCCTGTAACCACAAACTTCTGCTGAACACACTAACACTACATTTTTAAACCTACCCCATACCTCTTCGACCCCATTGCCTATGCTCTCATTAGCCCATCTATCCTCCAATTGCTGTTTATATCTTACCCTAACTGCCTCCTCTTTTAGTTTATAAACCTTCACCTCTCTCTTCCTTGATGCTTCTATTCTCCTTGCATCCCATCTACCTACTCTCAGTGTAACTACTACTAAAAAGTGATCTGATATATCTGTGGCCCCTCTATAAACATGTACATCCTGAAGTCTACTCTACAGTCTTTTATCTACCAATACATAATCCAACAAATTACTGTCATTTCGCCCTACATCATAACTTGTATACTTATTTATCCTCTTTTTCTTAAAATATGTATTACCTATAACTAAACCCCTTTCTATACAAAGTTCAATCAAAGGGCTCCCATTATCATTTACACCTGGCACCCCAAACTTACCTACCACACACTCTCTAAAAGTTTCTCCTACTTTAGCATTCAGGTCCTCTACCACAATTACTCTCTCACTTGGTTCAAAAGTTATATATATATATATATATATATATATATATATATATATGTGTGTGTGTGTGTGTGTGTGTGTGTGTGTGTGTGTGTGTGTGTGTGTGTGTGTGTGTGTGCGTGGTGTGTGTGGTGTGTGTGGTGTGTGTGTGGTGTGTCTGTGGTGTGTCTGTGGTGTGTGTGTGGTGTGTGTGTGTGTGTGTGTGTGTGTGGTGTGTGTGTGTGGTGTGTGTGTGTGGTGTGTGTGTGTGGTGTGTGTGTGTGTGGTGTGTGTGTGTGGTGTGTGTGTGTGGTGTGTGTGGTGTGTGTGTGTGGTGTGTGTGTGGTGTGTGTGTGGTGTGTGTGTGTAAATAAATATTCTATTCTAAAGAGTTGTTAAGTGTTCCTACAGAATGGCGTTTAAGATGATGAACTTTTTGCTACCTGTTCGTCTTACTAATGAGATACAATATTTTAGCATGTAAATTCCAACATCTTCCAGAAATTTGTCAAAAAGCAATTTGAAAGGCAATTTCGCAGTCTTCAAGCTGCCAGACAGTCTAATTTATCCCTGCCTGGCAACTACTTTGAAGGGGAAATAGCGTTTTCTAATTGTGTTATTTAAAGCCTTTAAATAATATTTCTTGAGGATTCAGAATTAGAATGGAGAAATTATATTTTAAATTGTTTTTGTTTTTAATGGTTAATCTGTTAAATCATTACTGAAGAACTGAAATATTACTCAAATTATTATAGTACTTAAAATTTTGGTTAGAAGCAGCTAGAGTAAATCAGATTATAAATTAAACAGATGGCTTCACCACTGTAATTCAGATATCTCCTTTGCA
>NW_027201284.1:0-12070 GCF_038502225.1 Cherax quadricarinatus
AACACCAATATGAACACTATCAACACCAATATGAACACTATGAACACCAATATGAACACTATGAACACCAATATGAACACTATGAACACCAATATGAACACTATGAACACCAATATGAACACTATGAACACCAATATGAACACTATGAACACCAATATGAACACTATGAACACCAATATGAACACTATGAACACCAATATGAACACTATGAACACCAATATGAACACTATGAACACCAATATGAACACTATGAACACCAATATGAACACTATGAACACCAATATGAACACTATGAACACCAATATGAACACTATGAACACCAATATGAACACTATGAACACCAATATGAACACTATGAACACCAATATGAACACTATGAACACCAATATGAACACTATGAACACCAATATGAACACTATGAACACCAATATGAACACTATGAACACCAATATGAACACTATGAACACCAATATGAACACTATGAACACCAATATGAACACTATCAACACCAATATGAACACTATGAACACCAATATGAACACTATGAACACCAATATGAACACTATGAACACCAATATGAACACTATGAACACCAATATGAACACTATGAACACCAATATGAACACTATGAACACCAATATGAACACTATGAACACCAATATGAACACTATGAACACCAATATGAACACTATGAACACCAATATGAACACTATGAACACCAATATGAACACTATGAACACCAATATGAACACTATGAACACCAATATGAACACTATGAACACCAATATGAACACTATGAACACCAATATGAACACTATGAACACCAATATGAACACTATGAACACCAATATGAACACTATGAACACCAATATGAACACTATGAACACCAATATGAACACTATGAACACCAATATGAACACTATGAACACCAATATGAACACTATGAACACCAATATGAACACTATGAACACCAATATGAACACTATGAACACCAATATGAACACTATAAACACCAATATGAACACTATGAACACCAATATGAACACTATGAACACCAGTATGAACACTATGAACACCAATATGAACACTATGAACACCAATATGAACACTATGAACACCAATATGAACACTATGAACACCAATATGAACACTATGAACTATGAACCAATATGAACACTATGAACACCAATATGATGAACACCAATATGAACATGAACACCAATATGAACACTATGAACACCAATATGAACACTATGAACACCAATATGAACACTATGAACACCAATATGAACACTATGAACACCAATATATGAACACCAATATGAACACTATGAACACCAATATGAACACTATGAACACCAATATGAACACTATGAACACCAATATGAACATGAACACCAATATGAACACTAAGAACACCAACATGAACACTATTAACACCAATATGAACACTATCAACACCAATATGAACACTATGAACACCAATATGAACACTATGAACACCAATATGAACACTATGAACACCAATATGAACACTATGAACACCAATATGAACACTATGAACACCAATATGAACACTATGAACACCAATATGAACACTATGAACACAATGAACACCAATATGAACACTATGAACACCAATATGAACACTAACACCAATACGAACACTATGAACACCAATATGAACACTATGAACACCAATATGAACACTATGAACACCAATATGAACACTATGAACACCAATATGAACACTATGAACACCAATATGAACACTATGAACACCAATATGAACACTATGAACACCAATATCAACACTATGAACACCAATATGAACACTATGAACACACCAATATGAACACTATGAACACCAATATGAACAATATGAACACCAATATGAACACTATGAACACTATGAACACCAATATGAACACTATGAACACCAATATGAACACTATGAACACCAATATGAACACTATGAACACCAATATGAACACTATGAACACCAATATGAACACTATGAACACCAATATGAACACTATGAACACCAATATGAACACTATGAACACCAATATGAACACTATGAACACCAATATGAACACTATGAACACCAATATGAACACTATGAATCCAATATGAACACTATGAACACCAATATGAACACTATGAACACCAATATGAACACTATGAACACCAATATGAACACTATGAACACCAATATGAACACTATGAACACCAATATGAACACTATGAACACCAATATGAACACTATGAACACCAATATGAACACTATGAACACCAATATGAACACTATGAACACCAATATGAACACTATGAACACCAATATGAACACTATGAACACCAATATGAACACTATGAACACCAATATGAACACTATGAACACCAATATGAACACTATGAACACCAATATGAACACTATGAACACCAATATGAACACTATGAACACCAATATGAACACTATGAACTCCAATATGAACATCAATATGAACACTATGAACACCAATATGAACACTATGAACACCAATATGAACACTATGAACACCAATATGAACACTATGAACACCAATATGAACACTATGAACACCACTATGAACACTATGAACACCAATATGAACACTATGAACACCAATATGAACACTATGAACACCAATATGAACACTATGAACACCAATATGAACACTATGAACACCAATATGAACACTATGAACACCAATATGAACACTATGAACACCAATATGAACACTATGAACACCAATATGAACACTATGAACACCAATATGAACACTATGAACACCAATATGAACACTATGAACACAAAACGTGAACACTATGAACACCAATATGAACACTATGAACTCCAATATGAACATCATGAACACCAATATGAACACTATGAACACCAATATGAACACTATGAACACCAATATGAACACTATGAACACCAATATGAACACTATGAACACCAATATGAACACTATGAACACCAATATGAACACTATGAACACCAATATGAACACTATGAACACCAACATGAACACTATGAACACCAATATGAACACTATGAACACCAATATGAACACTATGAACACCAATATGAACACTATGAACACCAATATGAACACTATGAAACACCAATATGAACACTATGAACACCAATATGAACACTATGAACACCAATATGAACACTATGAACACCAATATGAACACTATGAACACCAATATGAACACTATGAACACCAATATGAACACTATGAACACCAATATGAACACTATGAACACCAATATGAACACTATGAACACCAATATGAACACTCTGAACACCAATATGAACAATATGAACACTATGAACACCAATATGAACACTATGAACACCAATATGAACACTATGAACACCAAATATGAACACTATGAACACCAATATGAACACTATGAACACTATGAACAATATTAACACTATGAACACCAATATGAACACTATGAACACCAATATGAACACTGTGAACACCAATATGAACACTATGAACACAAATATGAACACTATGAACACCAATATGAACACTATGAACACCAATACGAACACTATGAACACCAATATGAACACTATGAACACCAATATGAACACTATGAACACCAATATGAACACTATGAACACCTATGAACACCAATATGAACACTATGAACACCAATATGAACACTATGAACACCAATATGAACACTGTGAACACCAATATGAACACTACGAACACCAATATGAACACTATGAACACCAATATGAACACTATGAACACCAATATGAACACTATGAACACCTATATGAACACTATGAACTCCAGTATGAACACTATGAACACCAATATGAACACTATGAACACCAATATGAACACTATGAACTCCAGTATGAAGACTATGAACACCAATATGAACACTATGAACACAAAACGTGAACACTATGAACACCAATATGAGCACTATGAACTCCATTATGAACATTATGAACACCAATATGAACACTATGACACACCAATATGAACACTATGAACACCAATATGAACACAATGAAAACCAATATGAACACTATGAACACGAATATATAAACACTATGAACACCAATATGAACACTATGAACACCAATATGAACACTATCAACACCAATATGAACACTATGAACACCAATATGAACACTATGAACACCAATATGAACACTATGAACACCAATATGAACACTATGAACACCAAAATGAACGCTATGAACACCAATGTAAACACTATGAACACCAATATGAACACTATGAACACCAATTTGAACACTATGAGCACCAATCTAAACGCTATGAACACTAATATGAACACTATGAACACCAATATGAACACTATGAACACCAATATGAACACTATGAACACCACTATGAACATATGAACACCAATATGAACACTATGAACACCAATATGAACACTATGAACACCAATATGAACACTATGAACACCAATGAACACCAATATGAACACTATGAACACCAGTATGAACACTATGAACACCAATATGAACACTATGAACACCAATATGAACACTATGAACACTATTATGAACACTATGAACACCAATATGAACACTATGAACACCAATATGAACACTATGAACACCAATATGAACACTATGAACACCAATATGAACACTATGAACACCAATATGAACACTATGAACACCAATATGAACACTATGAACACCAATATGAACACTATGAACACCAATATGAACACTATGAACACTATGAACACTATGAACACCAATATGAACACTATGAACTATGAACCAATATGAACACTATGAACACCAATATGAACACTATGAACACCAATATGAACACTATGAACACCAATATGAACACTATGAAAACCAATATGAACACTATGAACACCAGTATGACCCCTATGAACCCCAATATGAACACTCTGAACGCCAATATGAAACTATGAACAACACCAATATGAACACTATGAACACCAATATGAACACTATGAACACCAATATGAACACTATGAACACCAATATGAACACTATGAAAACCAATATGAACACTATGAACACCAATATGAACACTATGAACACCAATATGAAACTATGAACTATGAACACTATGAACACCAATATGAACACTATGAACACCAATATGAACACTATGAACACCAATATGAACACTATGAACACCAATATGAACACTATGAACACCAATATGAACACTATGAACACCAATATGAACACTATGAACACCAATATGAACACTATGAACACCAATACGAACACTATGAACACCAATATGAACACTATGAACACCAATATGAACACTATGAACACCAATATGAACACTATGAACACCAATATGAACACTATGAACACCAATATGAACACTATGAACACCAATATGAACACTATGAACACCAATATGAACACTATGAACACCAATATGAACACTATGAACACCAATATGAACACTATGAACACCAATATGAACACTATGAACTCCAATATCAACACAATATGAAACAATATGAACACTATGAACACCAATATGAACACTATGAACACCAATATGAACACTATGAACACCAATATGAACACTATGAACACCAATATGAACACTATGAACACCAATATGAACACTATGAACACCAATATGAACACTATGAACACCAATATGAACACTATGAACACCAATATGAACACTATGAACACCAATATGAACACTATGAACACCAATATGAACACTATGAACACCAATATGAACACTATGAACACCAATATGAACACTATGAACACCAATATGAACACTATGAACACCAATATGAACACTATGAACACCAATATGAACACTATGAACACCAATATGAACACTATGAACACCAATATGAACACTATGAACACCAATATGAACACAATATGAACACCAATATGAACACTATGAACACCAATATGAACACTATGAACACCAATATGAACACTATGAACACCACATATGAACACTATGAACACCAATATGAACATATGAACACCAATATGAACACTATGAACACCAATATGAACACTATGAACACCAATATGAACACTATGAACACCAATATGAACACTATGAACACCAATATGAACATATGAACACCAATATGAACACTATGAACACCAATATGAACACTATGAACACAATATGAACACTGAACACCAATATGAACACTATGAACACAATATGAACACTATGAACCAATATGAACACTGTGAACATCAATATGAACACTATGAACACCAATATGAACACTATGAACACCAATATGAACACTATGAACACCAATATGAACACTATGAACAGCAATATGAACACTATGAACACTATGAACACCAATATGAACACTATGAACACCAATATGAACACTATGAACACCAATATGAACACTATGGACACCAATATGAACACTATGAACACCAATATGAACACTATGAACACCAATATGAACACTATGAACACCAATATGAACACTATGAACACCAATATGAACACTATGAACACCAATATGAACACTATGAACACCAATATGAACACTATGAACACCAATATGAACACTATGAACACCAATATGAACACTATGAACACCAATATGAACACTATGAACACCAATATGAACACTATGAACACCAATATGAACACTATGAACACCAATATGAACACTATGAACACCAATATGAACACTATGAACACCAATATGAACACTATGAACACCAATATGAACACTATGAACACCAATATGAACACTATGAACACCAATATGAACACTATGAACACCAATATGAACACTATGAACACCAATATGAACACTATGAACACCAATATGAACACTATGAACACCAATATGAACACTATGAACACCAATATGAACACTATGAACACCAATATGAACACTATGAACACCAATATGAACACTATGAACACCAATATGAACACTATGAACACCAATATGAACACTATGAACACCAATATGAACACTATGAACACCAATATGAACACTATGAATCCAATATGAACACTATGAACACCAATATGAACACTATGAACACCAATATGAACACTATGAACACCAATATGAACACTATGAACACCAATATGAACACTATGAACACCAATATGAACAATATGAACACCAATATGAACACTATGAACACCAATATGAACACTATGAACACCAATATGAACACTATGAACACCAATATGAACACTATGAACACCAATATGAACACTATGAACACCAATATGAACACTATGAACACCAATATGAACACTATGAACACCAATATGAACACTATGAACACCAATATGAACACTATGAACACCAATATGAACACTATGAACACCAATATGAACACTATGAACACCAATATGAACACTATGAACACCAATATGAACACTATGAACACCAATATGAACACTATGAACACCAATATGAACACTATGAACACCAATATGAACACTATGAACACCAATATGAACACTATGAACACCAATATGAACACTATGAACACCAATATGAACACTATGAACACCAATATGAACACTATGAACACCAATATGAACACTATGAACACCAATATGAACACTATGAACACCAATATGAACACTATGAACACCAATATGAACACTATGAACACCAATATGAACACTATGAACACCAATATGAACACTATGAACACCAATATGAACACTATGAACACCAATATGAACACTATGAACACCAATATGAACACTATGAACACCAATATGAACACTATGAACACCAATATGAACACTATGAACACCAATATGAACACTATGAACACCAATATGAACACTATGAACACCAATATGAACACTATGAACACCAATATGAACACTATGAACACCAATATGAACACTATGAACACCAATATGAACACTATGAACACCAATATGAACACTATGAACACCAATATGAACACTATGAACACCAATATGAACACTATGAACACCAATATGAACACTATGAACACCAATATGAACACTATGAACACCAATATGAACACTATGAACACCAATATGAACACTATGAACACCAATATGAACACTATGAACACCAATATGAACACTATGAACACCAATATGAACACTGAACACCAATATGAACACCAATATGAACACTATGAACACCAATATGAACACTATGAACACCAATATGAACACTATGAACACCAATATGAACATGAACACAATATGAACACTATGAACACCAATATGAACACTATGAACACCAATATGAACACTATGAACAATATGAACACTATGAACACCAATATGAACACTATGAACACCAATATGAACACTATGAACACCAATATGAACACTATGAACACCAATATGAACACACCAATATGAACACTATGAACACCAATATGAACACTATGAACACAATATGAACATGAACACCAATATGAACACTATGAACACCAATATGAACACTATGAACACAATATGAACACTATGAAACAATATTAACACTATGAACACCAATATGAACACTATGAACAGCAATATGAACACTGTGAACACCAATATGAACACTATGAACACAAATATGAACACTATGAACACCAATATGAACACTATGAACACCAATATGAAATATGAAGACTATGAACACCAATATGAACACTATGAACACCAATATGAACACTATGAACACCAATATGAACACTATGAACACCAATATGAACACTATGAACACCAATTTGAACACTATGAACACCAATATGAACACTATGAACACCAATATGAACACTATGAACACCAATATGAACACTATGAGCACCAATATGAACACTGTGAACACCAATATAAACACTATGAACACCAATATGAACACTATGAACACCAATATGAACACTATGAACAGCAATATGAACACTATGAACACTATGAACACCAATATGAACACTATGAACACCAATATGAACACTATGAACACCAATATGAACACTATGAACACTATGAACACCAATATTAACACTATGAACACCAATATGAACACTATGAACAGCAATATGAACACTGTGAACACCAATATGAACACTATGAACACAAATATGAACACTATGAACACCAATATGAACACTATGAATAGCAATAACCAATATGAACACTGTGAACATCAATATGAACACTATGAACACCAATATGAACACTATGAACACCAATATGAACACTATGAATACCAATATGAACACTATGAATACCAATATGAACACCAATATGAACACTATGAACACCAATATGAACACTATGAACACCAATATGAACACTATGAACACCAATATGAACACTATGAACACCAATATGAACACTATGAACACCAATATGAACACTATGAACACCAATATGAACACTATGAACACCAATATGAACACTATGAACACCAATATGAACACTATGAACACCAATATGAACACTATGAACACCAATATGAACACTATGAACACCAATATGAACACTATGAACACCAATATGAACACTATGAACACCAATATGAACACTATGAACACCAATATGAACACTATGAACACCAATATGAACACTATGAACACTATGAACACCAATATGAACACTATGAACACCATATGAACATGAACACCAATATGAACACTATGAACACCAATATGAACACTATGAACACCAATATGAACACTATGAACACCAATATGAACACTATGAACACCAATATGAACACTATGAACACCAATATGAACACTATGAACACCAATATGAACACTATGAACACCAATATGAACACTATGAACACCAATATGAACACTATGAACACCAATATGAACACTATATGAACACTATGAACACCAATATGAACACTATGAACACCAATATGAACACTATGAACACCAATATGAACACTATGAACACCAATATGAACACTATGAACACCAATATGAACACTATGAACACCAATATGAACACTATGAACACCAATATGAACACTATGAACACCAATATGAACACTATGAACACCAATATGAACACTATGAACACCAATATGAACACTATGAACACCAATATGAACACTATGAACACCAATATGAACACTATGAACACCAATATGAACACTATGAACACCAATATGAACACTATGAACACCAATATGAACACTATGAACACCAATATGAACACTATGAACACCAATATGAACACTATGAACACCAATATGAACACTATGAACACCAATATGAACACTATGAACACCAATATGAACACTATGAACACCAATATGAACACTATGAACACCAATATGAACACTGAACACCAATATGAACACTATGAACACCAATATGAACACTACGAACACCAGTATGAACACTATGAACACCAATATGAACACTATGAACTCCAATATGAACACTATGAACACCAATATGAACACTATGAACACCAATATGAACACTATGAACACCAATATGAACACTATGAACACCAATATGAACACTATGAACACCAATATGAACACAATATGAACACCAATATGAAACACAATATGAACACTATGAACATGAACACCAATATGAAATATGAACACAATATGAACACACCAATATGAACACTATGAACACCAATATGAACACTATGAACACCAATATGAACACTATGAACACCAACATGAACACTGTGAACACCAATATGAACACTATGAACACAAATATGAACACTATGAACACCAATATGAACACTATGAATACCAATAACCAATATGAACACTGTGAACATCAATATGAACACTATGAACACCAATATGAACACTATGAACACCAATATGAACACTATGAACACCAATATGAACACTATGAACACCAATATGAACACTATGAACACCAATATGAACACTATGAACACCAATATGAACACTATGAACACCAATATGAACACTATGAACACCAATATGAACACTATGAACACCAATATGAACACTATGAACACCAATATGAACACTATGAACACCAATATGAACACTATGAACACCAATATGAACACTATGAACACCAATATGAACACTATGAACACCAATATGAACACTATGAACACCAATATGAACACTATGAACACCAATATGAACACTATGAACACCAATATGAACACTATGAACACCAATATGAACACTATGAACACCAATATGAACACTATGAACACCAATATGAACACTATGAACACCAATATTAACACTATGAACACCAATATGAACACTATGAACACCAATATGAACACTATGAACACCAATATGAACACTATGAACACCAATATGAACACTATGAACACCAATATGAACACTATGAACACCAATATGAACACTATGAACACCAATATGAACACTATGAACACCAATATGAACACTATGAACACCAATATGAACACTATGAACACCAATATGAACATTATGAACACCATAATGAACACTATGAACACCAATATGAACACTATGAACACCAATTTGAACACTATGTACACCAATATGAACACTATGAACACCAATATGAACACTATGAACACCAATATGAACACTATGAGCACCAATATGAACACTGTGAACACCTATATAAACACTATGAACACCAATATGAACACTATGAACACCAATATGAACACTATGAACACCAATATGAACACTATGAACACCAATATGAACACTATGAACACCAATATGAACACTATGAACACCAATATGAACACTATGAACACCATGAACACCAACTATGAAACACTATGAACACCAATATGAACACTATGAACACCACACTATGAACACCAATATGAACAGAATGAACACCTATATTAACACTATGAACACCAATATGAACACTATGAACACCAATATGAACACTATGAACACAAATATGAACACTATGAACAACAAAAAGAACACCAATATGAACACTATGAACACCAATATGAACACTATGAACACCAATATGAACACTATGGACACCAATATGAACACTATGAACACC
>NW_027201285.1:0-12062 GCF_038502225.1 Cherax quadricarinatus
TACCCTGCAGCTGTGTCAAGACCCAGCAAGACCACACCACTACCTACCCTGCAGCTGTGTCAAGACCCAGCAAGACCACACCACTACCTACCCTGCAGCTGTGTCAAGACCCAGCAAGACCACACCACTACCTACCCTGCAGCTGTGTCAAGACCCAGCAAGACCACACCACTACCTACCCTGCAGCTGTGTCAAGACCCAGCAAGACCACACCACTACCTACCCTGCAGCTGTGTCAAGACCCAGCAAGACCACACCACTACCTACCCTGCAGCTGTGTCAAGACCCAGCAAGACCACACCACTACCTACCCTGCAGCTGTGTCAAGACCCAGCAAGACCACACCACTACCTACCCTGCAGCTGTGTCAAGACCCAGCAAGACCACACCACTACCTACCCTGCAGCTGTGTCAAGACCCAGCAAGACCACACCACTACCTACCCTGCAGCTGTGTCAAGACCCAGCAAGACCACACCACTACCTACCCTGCAGCTGTGTCAAGACCCAGCAAGACCACACCACTACCTACCCTGCAGCTGTGTCAAGACCCAGCAAGACCACACCACTACCTACCCTGCAGCTGTGTCAAGACCCAGCAAGACCACACCACTACCTACCCTGCAGCTGTGTCAAGACCCAGCAAGACAATACCACTACCTACCCTGCAGCTGTGTCAAGACCCTGCAAGACCACACCACTACCTATCCTGCAGCTGTGACCCAAGACCCTACCCTGCAGCTGTGTCAAGACCCAGCAAGACCACACCACTACCTACCCTGCAGCTGTGTCAAGACCCAGCAAGACCACACCACTACCTACCCTGCAGCTGTGTCAAGACCCAGCAAGACCACACCACTACCTACCCTGCAGCTGTGTCAAGACCCAGCAAGACCACACCACTACCTACCCTGCAGCTGTGTCAAGACCCAGCAAGACCACACCACTACCTACCCTGCAGCTGTGTCAAGACCCAGCAAGACCACACCACTACCTACCCTGCAGCTGTGTCAAGACCCAGCAAGACCACACCACTACCTACCCTGCAGCTGTGTCAAGACCCAGCAAGACCACACCACTACCTACCCTGCAGCTGTGTCAAGACCCAGCAAGACCACACCACTACCTACCCTGCAGCTGTGTCAAGACCCAGCAAGACCACACCACTACCTACCCTGCAGCTGTGTCAAGACCCAGCAAGACCACACCACTACCTACCCTGCAGCTGTGTCAAGACCCAGCAAGACCACACCACTACCTACCCTGCAGCTGTGTCAAGACCCAGCAAGACCACACCACTACCTACCCTGCAGCTGTGTCAAGACCCAGCAAGACCACACCACTACCTACCCTGCAGCTGTGTCAAGACCCAGCAAGACCACACCACTACCTACCCTGCAGCTGTGTCAAGACCCAGCAAGACCACACCACTACCTACCCTGCAGCTGTGTCAAGACCCAGCAAGACCACACCACTACCTACCCTGCAGCTGTGTCAAGACCCAGCAAGACCACACCACTACCTACCCTGCAGCTGTGTCAAGACCCAGCAAGACCACACCACTACCTACCCTGCAGCTGTGTCAAGACCCAGCAAGACCACACAACTAGCAAGACCACCACTGCAGCTGTGTCAAGACCCAGCAAGACCACACCACTACCTACCCTGCAGCTGTGTCAAGACCCAGCAAGACCACACCACTACCTACCCTGCAGCTGTGTCAAGACCCAGCAAGACCACACCACTACCTACCCTGCAGCTGTGTCAAGACCCAGCAAGACCACACCACTACCTACCCTGCAGCTGTGTCAAGACCCAGCAAGACCACACCACTACCTACCCTGCAGCTGTGTCAAGACCCAGCAAGACCACACCACTACCTACCCTGCAGCTGTGTCAAGACCCAGCAAGACCACACCACTACCTACCCTGCAGCTGTGTCAAGACCCAGCAAGACCACACCACTACCTACCCTGCAGCTGTGTCAAGACCCAGCAAGACCACACCACTACCTACCCTGCAGCTGTGTCAAGACCCAGCAAGACCACACCACTACCTACCCTGCAGCTGTGTCAAGACCCAGCAAGACCACACCACTACCTACCCTGCAGCTGTGTCAAGACCCAGCAAGACCACACCACTACCTACCCTGCAGCTGTGTCAAGACCCAGCAAGACCACACCACTACCTACCCTGCAGCTGTGTCAAGACCCAGCAAGACCACACCACTACCTACCCTGCAGCTGTGTCAAGACCCAGCAAGACCACACCACTACCTACCCTGCAGCTGTGTCAAGACCCAGCAAGACCACACCACTACCTACCCTGCAGCTGTGTCAAGACCCAGCAAGACCACACCACTACCTACCCTGCAGCTGTGTCAAGACCCAGCAAGACCACACCACTACCTACCCTGCAGCTGTGTCAAGACCCAGCAAGACCACACCACTACCTACCCTGCAGCTGTGTCAAGACCCAGCAAGACCACACCCCTACCTACCCTGCAAGACCCAGCAGACCACAAGACCACACCAGCAAGACCACACCACTACTACCCTGCAGCTGCAGCTGTGTCAAGACCCAGCAAGACCACACCACTACCTACCCTGCAGCTGTGTCAAGACCCAGCAAGACCACACCACTACCTACCCTGCAGCTGTGTCAAGACCCAGCAAGACCACACCACTACCTACCCTGCAGCTGTGTCAAGACCCAGCAAGACCACACCACTACCTACCCTGCAGCTGTGTCAAGACCCAGCAAGACCACACCACTACCTACCCTGCAGCTGTGTCAAGACCCAGCAAGACCACACCACTACCTACCCTGCAGCTGTGTCAAGACCCAGCAAGACCACACCACTACCTACCCTGCAGCTGTGTCAAGACCCAGCAAGACCACACCACTACCTACCCTGCAGCTGTGTCAAGACCCAGCAAGACCACACCACTACCTACCCTGCAGCTGTGTCAAGACCCAGCAAGACCACACCACTACCTACCCTGCAGCTGTGTCAAGACCCAGCAAGACCACACCACTACCTACCCTGCAGCTGTGTCAAGACCCAGCAAGACCACACCACTACCTACCCTGCAGCTGTGTCAAGACCCAGCAAGACCACACCACTACCTACCCTGCAGCTGTGTCAAGACCCAGCAAGACCACACCACTACCTACCCTGCAGCTGTGTCAAGACCCAGCAAGACCACACCACTACCTACCCTGCAGCTGTGTCAAGACCCAGCAAGACCACACCACTACCTACCCTGCAGCTGTGTCAAGACCCAGCAAGACCACACCACTACCTACCCTGCAGCTGTGTCAAGACCCAGCAAGACCACACCACTACCTACCCTGCAGCTGTGTCAAGACCCAGCAAGACCACACCACTACCTACCCTGCAGCTGTGTCAAGACCCAGCAAGACCACACCACTACCTACCCTGCAGCTGTGTCAAGACCCAGCAAGACCACACCACTACCTACCCTGCAGCTGTGTCAAGACCCAGCAAGACCACACCACTACCTACCCTGCAGCTGTGTCAAGACCCAGCAAGACCACACCACTACCTACCCTGCAGCTGTGTCAAGACCCAGCAAGACCACACCACTACCTACCCTGCAGCTGTGTCAAGACCCAGCAAGACCACACCACTACCTACCCTGCAGCTGTGTCAAGACCCAGCAAGACCACACCACTACCTACCCTGCAGCTGTGTCAAGACCCAGCAAGACCACACCACTACCTACCTGCAGCAAGACCACACCACTACCTACCCTGCAGCTGTGTCAAGACCCAGCAAGACCACACCACTACCTACCCTGCAGCTGTGTCAAGACCCAGCAAGACCACACCACTACCTACCCTGCAGCTGTGTCAAGACCCAGCAAGACCACACCACTACCTACCCTGCAGCTGTGTCAAGACCCAGCAAGACCACACCACTACCTACCCTGCAGCTGTGTCAAGACCCAGCAAGACCACACCACTACCTACCCTGCAGCTGTGTCAAGACCCAGCAAGACCACACCACTACCTACCCTGCAGCTGTGTCAAGACCCAGCAAGACCACACCACTACCTACCCTGCAGCTGTGTCAAGACCCAGCAAGACCACACCACTACCTACCCTGCAGCTGTGTCAAGACCCAGCAAGTCACCCTGCAGCTGTGTCCCAGCAAGACCACACCACTACCTACCCTGCAGCTGTGTCAAGACCCAGCAAGACCACACCACTACCTACCCTGCAGCTGTGTCAAGACCCAGCAAGACCACACCACTACCTACCCTGCAGCTGTGTCAAGACCCAGCAAGACCACACCACTACCTACCCAGCAGCTGTGTCAAGACCCAGCAGCTGTGTCAAGAAGCACCACTACCTACCTGCAGCAGCGAGACCACACCACTACCTACCCTGCAGCTGTGTCAAGACCCAGCAAGACCACACCACTACCTACCCTGCAGCTGTGTCAAGACCCAGCAAGACCACACCACTACCTACCCTGCAGCTGTGTCAAGACCCAGCAAGACCACACCACTACCTACCCTGCAGCTGTGTTAAGACCCAGCAAGACCACACCACTACCTACCCTGCAGCTGTGTCAAGACCCAGCAAGACCACACCACTACCTACCTGGAGGTTACCTGGAGGTTATTCCGGGGATCAACGCCCCCGCGGCCCGGTCCATGACCAGGCCTCCCGATGGATCAGGGCCTGATCAACTAGGCTGTTACTGCTGGCCGCACGCAGTCCAACGTACGAGCCACAGCCCGGCTGATCCGGCACTGACTTTAGGTATCTGTCCAGCTCTCTCTTGAAGGCAGCCAGGGGTTTATTGGCAATTCCCCTAATGCTTGATGGGAGGCTGTTGAACAGTTTTGGGCCCCGGACACTTATGGTGTTTTCTCTTAGTGTACCAATGGCGCCCCTACTTTTTATTGGGGGCATTTTGCATCGCCTGCCCAGTCTTTTACTTTCGTAGGGAGTGATTTCTGTGTGCAGATTTGGGACCATTCCTTCCAAGATTTTCCAAGTGTAGATTATGATATATCTCTCCCTCCTGCGTTCCAACGAGTACAAGTCAAGTGCTTCCAAGCGTTCCCAGTAGTTAAGGTGCTTGACAGAACTTATACGTGCAGTAAAGGATCTCTGTACACTCTCTAGATCTGCGATTTCACCTGCTTTGAATGGAGATGTTAATGTACAGCAGTATTCCAGCCTAGAGAGAACAAGTGATTTGAAAAGGATCATCATGGGCTTGGCATCTCTCGTTTTGAAAGTTCTCATTATCCATCCTATCATTTTCTTTGCACGTGCGATCGTGGCACTGTTGTGATCCTTGAAAGTGAGATCCTCAGACATTACTACTCCCAGGTCCCTTACATTATTTTTCCGCTCTATTGTATGGCCGGAGTCAGTAGTATACTCTGTTCTAGTTATTATCTCCTCCAGTTTTCCTCCTCTTGGAGGTTAACAGTTCAGCAGATGACAGCCTTGCAGATCCCATAACGCAAAGGATGATACGGTGAGTGTCTGATATGAGTTGGAATTTGTCCTCATTGAACATCATATTGTTTACCGTTGCCCACTGGAAAACTTGAAGTTTATATCTTCTTGGAGGCTATTAATCGCGTCAAATGCTCAGCAGATTACAGCCTCAGTGCATCCAAGGCCATGTCATAGTGATCCAGTAGTTGTGAGAGACAGGAGCGACCTGCCCTGAACCCATGTTGCCCTGGATTGTGCAGATTTTGGGAATCCAGGTGATTTGCAATCCTGCTTCTTAGCACTTTTTCAAAGATTTTTATGATGTGGGACGTCAGAGCTATTGGTCGATAGTTCTTAGCTAATGCTTTGCTGCCACCTTTATGGAGTGGGGCTATATCCGTTGTTTTAAGTGACTGTGGAATTTCACCCATGTCCAAGCTCCTCCTCCATAGTGTACTTAGGGCACGCGAGAGGGGTTTCTTGCAGTTCTTAATGAAAACAGAGTTCCACGAGTCTGGGCCCGGGGCTGAGTGCATAGGCATGTTGTCAATGGCTTTTTCGAAATCTATCGGAGTTAGGGTAATGTCGGAAATCTGGCATACATTTATGGAGTTTTGAGGCCCATTCATGAAGAAATCATTTGGGTCGTCGATCCTCAGACCGATTAGTGGTTCACTAAACACAGAGTCGTACTGGGATTTCAATATTTCACTCATTTCCTTGTTGTCATCTGTGTAAGTCCCATCCTGTCTGAGTAAGGGCCCGATATTAGATGTAGTATTTGCCTTGTTTTTGGCATATGAAAAGAAATATTTTGAATTTCTTTCAATTTCACTAATAGCTTTAAGCTCCTCCTGCCTCTTCTGGTTCCTGTAAGAGTCATTTAGCTTAAGTTCGATAGTTTCCACTTCCCTGGTCAGCGCCTCCTTTCGTGTATCAGATATTCTAGCACTCCTGAGGAGCTCAGTGACTCTTCGTCGTCTTCTGTAGAGGGAGCGCCTTTTTCTCTCCAGTTTACTCCTGCTCTTCTTCTTTCTTAGGGGAATATGCCTAGAACATGCTTCGGCTACCAGGAAGTTGATCCTTTCAAGGCACTGGTTTGGATCCATGTCATTTAAGACATCTTCCCAACATGTTTCGTTTAGGACATGGTTTACCTGGTCCCAGTTGATGTGTCAAGACCCAGCAAGACCACACCACTACATTCCCTGCAGCTGTGTCAAGACCCACCAAGACCACACCATTACCTACCCTGCAGATGTGTCAAGACCCAGCAAGACCACACCACTACTTACCCTGCAGCTGTGCCAAGACCCAGAAAGACCACACCATTACCTACCCTGCAGCTGTGTCAATACCCAGCAAGACCACACCACTACCTACCCTGCAGCTGTGTCAAGACCCAGCGAGACCACACCACTACCTACCCTGCAGCTGTGTCAAGACGCAGCGAGACCACACCACTACCTACCCTGCAGCTTTGTCAAGACCCAGCGAGACCACACCACTACCTACCCTGCAGCTGTGTCAAGACCCAGCGAGACCACACCACTACCTACCCTGCAACTGTGTCAAGACCCAGCGAGACCACACCACTATCTACCCTGCAGCTGTGTTAAGACCCAGCAAGACCACACCACTACCTACCCTGCAGCTGTGTCAAGACCCAGCAAGACCACAAAACTACCTACCCTGCAGCTGTGTTAAGACCCAGCAAGACCACACCACTACCTACCCTGCAGCTCTGTTAAGACCCAGCAAGCACTGCACCTGTGTCAAGACCCAGCGAGACCACACCACTACCTACCCTGCAGCTGTGTCAAGACCCAGCAAGACCACACCACTACCTGCAGCTGGGTGAAGAACCAGCAAGACCACACCACTACCTACCCTGCAGCTGTGTCGAAACCCAGCGAGACAACACCACTGCCTACCCTGCAGCTGTGTCAAGACCAGCAAGACCACACCATTACCTACCCTGCAGCTGTGTCAAGACCCAGCAAGACCACACCACTACCTACCCTGCAGCTGTGTCAAGACCCAGCGAGACAACACCACTACCTACCCTGCAGCTGTGTCAAGACCCAGCAAGACCACACCACTAACTTCCCTGCAGCTGTGTCAAGACCCAGCAAGACCACACCATTACCTACCCTGCAGATGTGTCAAGACCCAGCAAGACCACACCACTACTTACCCTGCAGCTGTGCCAAGACCCAGCAAGACCACACCATTACCTACCCTGCAGCTGTGTCAAGACCCAGCAAGACCACACCACTACCTACCCTGCAGATGTGTCAAGACCCAGCGAGACCGCACCACTACCTACCCTGCAGCTTTGTCAAGACTCAGCGAGACCACACCACTACCTACCCTGCAGCTGTGTCAAGACCCAGCGAGACCACACCACTACCTACCCTGCAACTGTGTCAAGACCCAGCGAGACCACACCACTACCTACCCTGCAGCTGTGTTAAGACCCAGCAAGACCACGCCACTACCTACCCTGCAGCTGTGTCAAGACCCAGCAAGACCACACCACTACCTACCCTGCAGCTGTGTTAAGACCCAGCAAGACCACACCACTAACTACCCTGCAGCTGTGTTAAGACCCAGCAAGACCACACCACTACCTACCCTGCAGCTGTGTCAAGACTCAGCAAGACCACACCACTACCTACCCTGCAGCTGCGTCAAGACCCAGCAAGACCACACCACTACCTACCCTGCAGCTGTGTTAAGACCCAGCAAGACCACACCACTACCTACCCTGCAGCTTGTGTCAAGACTGTGTCAAGACCCAGCGAGACGACACCACTACCTACCCTGCAGCTGTCTCAAGACCCAGCGAGACCACACCACTACCTACCCTGCAAGCTGTGTCAAGACCCAGCGAGACCACACCACATACCTGGAGGTTATTCCGGGGATCAACGCCCCCGCGGCCCGGTCCATGACCAGGCCTCCCGATGGATCAGGGCCTGATCAACTTTTTTTTTTATTATCACACCGGCCGATTCCCACCAAGGCAGGGTGGCCCGAAAAAGAAAAACTTTCACCATCATTCACTCCATCACTGTCTTGCCAGAAGGGTGCTTTACACTACAGTTTTTAAACTGCAACATTAACACCCCTCCTTCAGAGTGCAGGCACTGTACTTCCCATCTCCAGGACTCAAGTCCGGCCTGCCGGTTTCCCTGAATCCCTTCATAAATGTTACTTTGCTCACACTCCAACAGCACGTCAAGTATTAAAAACCATTTGTCTCCATTCACTCCTATCAAACACGCTCACGCATGCCTGCTGGAAGTCCAAGCCCCTCGCACACAAAACCTCCTTTACCCCCTCCCTCCAACCCTTCCTAGGCCGACCCCTACCCCGCCTTCCTTCCACTACAGACTGATACACTCTTGAAGTCATTCTGTTTCGCTCCATTCTCTCTACATGTCCGAACCACCTCAACAACCCTTCCTCAGCCCTCTGGACAACAGTTTTGGTAATCCCGCACCTCCTCCTAACTTCCAAACTACGAATTCTCTGCATTATATTCACACCACACATTGCCCTCAGACATGACATCTCCACTGCCTCCAGCCTTCTCCTCGCTGCAACATTCATCACCCACGCTTCACACCCATATAAGAGCGTTGGTAAAACTATACTCTCATACATTCCCCTCTTTGCCTCCAAGGACAAAGTTCTTTGTCTCCACAGACTCCTAAGTGCACCACTCACTCTTTTTCCCTCATCAATTCTATGATTCACCTCATCTTTCATAGACCCATCCGCTGACACGTCCACTCCCAAATATCTGAATACGTTCACCTCCTCCATACTCTCTCCCTCCAATCTGATATTCAATCTTTCATCACCTAATCTTTTTGTTATCCTCATAACCTTACTCTTTCCTGTATTCACCTTTAATTTTCTTCTTTTGCACACCCTACCAAATTCATCCACCAATCTCTGCAACTTCTCTTCAGAATCTCCCAAGAGCACAGTGTCATCAGCAAAGAGCAGCTGTGACAACTCCCACTTTGTGTGTGATTCTTTATCTTTTAACTCCACGCCTCTTGCCAAGACCCTCGCATTTACTTCTCTTACAACCCCATCTATAAATATATTAAACAACCACGGTGACATCACACATCCTTGTCTAAGGCCTACTTTTACTGGGAAAAAATTTCCCTCTTTCCTACATACTCTAACTTGAGCCTCACTATCCTCGTAAAAACTCTTCACTGCTTTCAGTAACCTACCTCCTACACCATACACTTGCAACATCTGCCACATTGCCCCCCTATCCACCCTGTCATACGCCTTTTCCAAATCCATAAATGCCACAAAGACCTCTTTAGCCTTATCTAAATACTGTTCACTTATATGTTTCACTGTAAACACCTGGTCCACACACCCCCTACCTTTCCTAAAGCCTCCTTGTTCATCTGCTATCCTATTCTCCGTCTTACTCTTAATTCTTTCAATTATAACTCTACCATACACTTTACCAGGTACACTCAACAGACTTATCCCCCTATAATTTTTGCACTCTCTTTTATCCCCTTTGCCTTTATACAAAGGAACTATGCATGCTCTCTGCCAATCCCTAGGTACCTTACCCTCTTCCATACATTTATTAAATAATTGCACCAACCACTCCAAAACTATATCCCCACCTGCTTTTAACATTTCTATCTTTATCCCATCAATCCCGGCTGCCTTACCCCCTTTCATTTTACCTACTGCCTCACGAACTTCCCCCACACTCACAACTGGCTCTTCCTCACTCCTACAAGATGTTATTCCTCCTTGCCCTATACACGAAATCACAGCTTCCCTATCTTCATCAACATTTAACAATTCCTCAAAATATTCCTTCCATCTTCCCAATACCTCTAACTCTCCATTTAATAACTCTCCTCTCCTATTTTTAACTGACAAATCCATTTGTTCTCTAGGCTTTCTTAACTTGTTAATCTCACTCCAAAACTTTTTCTTATTTTCAACAAAATTTGTTGATAACATCTCACCCACTCTCTCATTTGCTCTCTTTTTACATTGCTTCACCACTCTCTTAACTTCTCTCTTTTTCTCCATATACTCTTCCCTCCTTGCATCACTTCTACTTTGTAAAAACTTCTCATATGCTAACTTTTTCTCCCTTACTACTCTCTTTACATCATCATTCCACCAATCGCTCCTCTTCCCTCCTGCACCCACTTTCCTGTAACCACAAACTTCTGCTGAACACTCTAACACTACATTTTTAAACCTACCCCATACCTCTTCGACCCCATTGCCTATGCTCTCATTAGCCCATCTATCCTCCAATAGCTGTTTATATCTTACCCTAACTGCCTCCTCTTTTAGTTTATAAACCTTCACCTCTCTCTTCCCTGATGCTTCTATTCTCCTTGTATCCCATCTACCTTTTACTCTCAGTGTAGCTACAACTAGAAAGTGATCTGATATATCTGTGGCCCCTCTATAAACATGTACATCCTGAAGTCTACTCAACAGTCTTTTATCTACCAATACATAATCCAACAAACTACTGTCATTTCGCCCTACATCATATCGTGTATACTTATTTATCCTCTTTTTCTTAAAATATGTATTACCTATAACTAAACCCCTTTCTATACAAAGTTCAATCAAAGGGCTCCCATTATCATTTACACCTGGCACCCCAAACTTACCTACCACACCCTCTCTAAAAGTTTCTCCTACTTTAGCATTCAAGTCCCCTACCACAATTACTCTCTCACTTGGTTCAAAGGCTCCTATACATTCACTTAACATCTCCCAAAATCTCTCTCTCTCCTCTGCATTCCTCTCTTCTCCAGGTGCATACACGCTTATTATGACCCACTTCTCGCATCCAACCTTTACTTTAATCCACATAATTCTTGAATTTACACATTCATATTCTCTTTTCTCCTTCCATAACTGATCATTTAACATTACTGCTACCCCTTCCTTTGCTCTAACTCTCTCAGATACTCCAGATTTAATCCCATTTATTTCCCCCCACTGAAACTCTCCTACCCCCTTCAGCTTTGTTTCGCTTAGGGCCAGGACATCCAACTTCTTTTCATTCATAACATCAGCAATCATCTGTTTCTTGTCATCCGCACTACATCCACGCACATTTAAGCAACCCAGTTTTATAAAGTTTTTCTTCTTCTCTTTTTTAGTAATTGTATACAGGAGAAGGGGTTACTAGCCCATTGCTCCCGGCATTTTAGTCGCCTCATACGACACGCATGGCTTACGGAGGAAAGATTCTTTTCCACTTCCCCATGGACAATAGAAGAAATAAAAAAGAACAAGAGCTATTTAGAAAAAGGAGAAAAACCTAGATGTATGTATATATATATATGCATGTGCGTGTCTGTGAAGTGTGACCAAAGTGTAAGTAGGAGTAGCAAGATATCCCTGTTATCTTAGCGTGTTTATGAGACAGAAAAAGAAACCAGCAATCCTACCATCATGCAAAACAGTTACAGGTTTTTGTTTCACAGTCATCTGGCAGGACGGTAGTACTTCCCTGGGTGGTTGCTGTCTACCAACCTA
>NW_027201286.1:0-12045 GCF_038502225.1 Cherax quadricarinatus
TATATATGTGTATGTATACTGGAGTATGTATACCCACACCAAATGCCCCTCAACACCCATGTCTGAGACCAGAGCAGAGTATACATACCCATGTATACCCTGTACGAATGTGTATACATGGATCTACAACAGCATGACTCCAGCCAACATACTGCATGCTCGCACTGCATCATGCTGCAACATGGCTTCTCCAACCTGCATGCTGTATTCTATGCTATTGTATTTTTCAATGTATTGTAACTATTTCCCATTTTATATACATATGTATGACTATTGATAACTATACATGTGGAAACGAACGTATGATTAATCATACATACTAAAAAAATTATATATATATATATATATTATATATATATATATATATATATATATATATATATATATATATATATATATATATACATTGGGATAGGTTTGTTGGGATAGTGTAATGGTTATGGTAGTAGGGATAGGGAGAGTATGAAGGGGCAAGGAGAAGCAAGAACAGGAGAATGGGGGAGAGGAACAGCAGTAACAGCAGCAGTAACAGCAGCAGTAACAGCAGCAGTAACAGCAGCAGTAACAGCAGCAGTAACATCAGCAGTAACAGCAGCAGTAACAGCAGCAGTAACAGCAGCAGTAACAGCAGCAGTAACATCAGCAGTAACAGCAGCAGTAACAGCAGCAGTAACAGCAGCAGTAACAGCAGCAGTAACAGCAGCAGTAACAGCAGCAGTAACATCAGCAGTAACATCAGCAGTAACAGCAGCAGTAACAGCAGCAGTAACAGCAGCAGTAACAGCAGCAGTAACAGCAGCAGTAACAGCAGCAGTAACAGCAGCAGTAACAGCAGCAGTAACAGCAGCAGTAACAGCAGCAGCAACAGCAACAACAGCAGCAACAGCAGCAGTAACAGCAGCAGTAACAGCAGCAGTAACAGCAGCAGTAACAGCAGCAGTAACAGCAGCAGTAACAGCAGCAGTAACAACAGCAGCAGTAACAGCAGCAGTAACAGCAGCAGTAACAGCAGCAGTAACAGCAGCAGTAACAGCAGCAGTAACAGCAGCAGTAACAACAGCAGCAGTAACAGCAGCAGTAACAACAGCAGCAGCAACAGCAGCAGTAACAGCAGCAGTAACAGCAGCAGTAACAGCAGCAGTAACAGCAGCAGTAACAGCAGCAGTAACAGCAGCAGTAACAGCAGCAGTAACAGCAGCAGTAACAGCAGCAGTAACAGCAGCAGTAACAGCAGCAGTAACAGCAGCAGTAACAGCAGCAAATGTGTTGTGTTCCAACCCCCTTCCGTCCCCCCCAAGGCACCCTCTTTTGTTTGTTATGATTTGTACCGCTCGCCAGGAAACCTATAACAGTCAAAGGCGGGCAGAGGCGCTCTGGATTTTCCTCCACAGATACGATTATGTCAAACACAAGCCATTTCTCTTGTAACCAAACACTCCATCTTGTATGAGGCACCTCTGGCCTCTTGTCCCCTTAGATAATGCGATCTAAGTGGCTTATACATGGGATTTAAGACGGGAAACCGTGTATTTCCGTATTACAGATCACTTGCTCATGTATGAGGCACTTCTGGCCTCTTGACCCCTTAGATAATGCGGTCTAAGAGGCTTATACATGGGATTTAAGACGGGAAACCGTGTATTTCCGTATTACAGATCACTTGCTCATGTATGAGGTACCTCTAGCCTCTTGACCCCTTAGATAATGCGATCTAAGTGGCTTATACATGGGATTTAAGACGGGAAACCGTGTATTTCCGTTAAAGCTCTACACAGAGTGAAACATGATAAAGCTCTACACAGAGTGAAACATGATAAAGCTCTACACAGAGTGAAACATGATAAAGCTCTACACAGAGTGAAACATGATAAAGCTCTACACAGAGTGAAACATGATAAAGCTCTACACAGAGTGAAACATGATAAAGCTCTACACAGAGTGAAACATGATAAAGCTCTACACAGAGTGAAACATGATAAAGCTCTACACAGAGTGAAACATGATAAAGCTCTACACAGAGTGAAACATGATAAAGCTCTACACAGAGTGAAACATGATAAAGCTCTACACAGAGTGAAACATGATAAAGCTCTACACAGAGTGAAACATGATAAAGCTCTACACAGAGTGAAACATGATAAAGCTCTACACAGAGTGAAACATGATAAAGCTCTACACAGAGTGAAACATGATAAAGCTCTACACAGAGTGAAACATGATAAAGCTCTACACAGAGTGAAACATGATAAAGCTCTACACAGAGTGAAACATGATAAAGCTCTACACAGAGTGAAACATAAAGAGTGAAACATGATAAAGCTCTACACAGAGTGAAACATGATAAAGCTCTACACAGAGTGAAACATGATAAAGCTCTACACAGAGTGAAACATGATAAAGCTCTACACAGAGTGAAACATGATAAAGCTCTACACAGAGTGAAACATGATAAAGCTCTACACAGAGTGAAACATGATAAAGCTCTACACAGAGTGAAACATGATAAAGCTCTACACAGAGTGAAACATGATAAAGCTCTACACAGAGTGAAACATGATAAAGCTCTACACAGAGTGAAACATGATAAAGCTCTACACAGAGTGAAACATGATAAAGCTCTACACAGAGTGAAACATGATAAAGCTCTACACAGAGTGAAACATGATAAAGCTCTACACAGAGTGAAACATGATAAAGCTCTACACAGAGTGAAACATGATAAAGCTCTACACAGAGTGAAACATGATAAAGCTCTACACAGAGTGAAACATGATAAAGCTCTACACAGAGTGAAACATGATAAAGCTCTACACAGAGTGAAACATGATAAAGCTCTACACAGAGTGAAACATGATAAAGCTCTACACAGAGTGAAACATGATAAAGCTCTACACAGAGTGAAACATGATAAAGCTCTACACAGAGTGAAACATGATAAAGCTCTACACAGAGTGAAACATGATAAAGCTCTACACAGAGTGAAACATGATAAAGCTCTACACAGAGTGAAACATGATAAAGCTCTACACAGAGTGAAACATGATAAAGCTCTACACAGAGTGAAACATGATAAAGCTCTACACAGAGTGATAAACATGATAAAGCTCTACACAGAGTGAAACATGATAAAGCTCTACACAGAGTGAAACATGATAAAGCTCTACACAGTGAAACATGATAAAGCTCTACACAGAGTGAAACATGATAAAGCTCTTCACAGAGTGAAACATGATAAAGCTCTACACAGAGTGAAACATGATAAAGCTCTACACAGTGAGAAACATGATGAAGTTCTACAGAGTGAAACATGAAGCTCTACACAGAATGAAACGTGATAAAGCTCTACACAGAGTGAAACATGATAAAGCTCTACACACAGTGAAAAATGATAAAGCTCTACACAGAGTGAAACATGATAAAGCTCTACACAGAGTGAAACATGATAAAGCTCTACACAGAGTGAAACATGATAAAGCTCTACACAGTGAAACATGATAAAGCTCTACACAGAGTGAAACATGATAAAGCTCTACACAGTGAAACTTGTTAAAGCTCTACACAGAGTGAAACATGATAAAGCTCTACACAGAGTGAAACATGATAAAGCTCTACACAGAGTGAAACATGATAAAGCTCTACACAGAGTGAAACATGATAAAGCTCTACACAGAGTGAAACATGATAAAGCTCTACACAGAGTGAAACATGATAAAGCTCTACACAGAGTGAAACATGATAAAGCTCTACACAGAGTGAAACATGATAAAGCTCTACACAGAGTGAAACTTGATAAAGCTCTACAGAGTGAAACATGATAAAGCTCTACACAGAGTGAAACATGATAAAGCTCTACACAGAGTGAAACATGATAAAGCTCTACACAGAGTGAAACATGATAAAGCTCTACACAGAGTGAAACATGATAAAGCTCTACACAGAGTGAAACATGATAAAGCTCTACACAGTGAAACATGATAAAGCTCTACACAGAGTGAAACATGATAAAGCTCTACAACACTAGCCACAGCTTAGTATCATAACATAGATAATAACACTAGCCACAGCTTAGTATCATAACATAGATAATAACTCTAGCCACAGCTTAGTATCATAACATAGATAATAACACTAGCCACAGCTTAGTATCATAACATAGATAATAACTCTAGCCACAGCTTAGTATCATAACATAGATAATAACTCTAGCCACAGCTTAGTATCATAACATAGATAATAACACTAGCCACAGCTTAGTATCATAACATAGATAATAACACTAGCCACAGCTTAGTATCATAACATAGATAATAACACTAGCCACAGCTTAGTATCATAACATAGATAATAACACTAGCCACAGCTTAGTATCATAACATAGATAATAACACTAGCCACAACTTAGTATCATAACATAGATAATAACACTAGCCACAACTTAGTATCATAACATAGATAATAACACTAGCCACAGCTTAGTATCATAACATAGATAATAACACTAGCCACAACTTAGTATCATAACATAGATAATAACACTAGCCACAGCTTAGTATCATAACATAGATAATAACACTAGCCACAGCTTAGTATCATAACATAGATAATAACACTAGCCACAGCTTAGTATCATAACATAGATAATAACACTAGCCACAACTTAGTATCATAACATAGATAATAACACTAGCCACAACTTAGTATCATAACATAGATAATAACACTAGCCACAACTTAGTATCATAACATAGATAATAACACTAGCCACAGCTTAGTATCATAACATAGATAATAACACTAGCCACAGCTTAGTATCATAACATAGATAATAACACTAGCCACAGCTTAGTATCATAACATAGATAATAACACTAGCCACAACTTAGTATCATAACATAGATAATAACACTAGCCACAGCTTAGTATCATAACATAGATAATAACACTAGCCACAGCTTAGTATCATAACATAGATAATAACACTAGCCACAGCTTAGTATCATAACAGATAATAACACTAGCCACAGCTTAGTATCATAACATAGATAATAACACTAGCCACACTTAGTATCATAACATAGATAATAACACTAGCCACAGCTTAGTATCATAACATAGATAATAACACTAGCCACAGCTTAGTATCATAACATAGATAATAACACTAGCCACAGCTTAGTATCATAACATAGATAATAACACTAGCCACAGCTTAGTATCATAACATAGATAATAACACTAGCCACACTTAGTATCATAACATAGATAATAACTCTAGCCACAGCTTAGTATCATAACATAGATAATAACACTAGCCACAGCTTAGTATCATAACATAGATAATAACACTAGCCACAGCCACATAGATAATAACACTAGCCACAGTATCATAACATAGATAATAACACTAGCCACAGCTTAGTATCATAACATAGATAATAACTCTAGCCACAGCTTAGTATCATAACATAGATAATAACGCTAGCCACAACTTAGTATCATAACATAGATAATAACACTAGCCACAGCTTAGTATCATAACATAGATAATAACACTAGCCACAGCTTAGTATCATAACATAGATAATAACACTAGCCACAGCTTAGTATCATAACATAGATAATAACACTAGCCACAGCTTAGTATCATAACATAGATAATAACACTAGCCACAGCTTAGTATCATAACATAGATAATAACACTAGCCACAGCTTAGTATCATAACATAGATAATAACACTAGCCACAGCTTAGTATCATAACATAGATAATAACACTAGCCACAGCTTAGTATCATAACATAGATAATAACACTAGCCACAGCTTAGTATCATAACATAGATAATAACACTAGCCACAGCTTAGTATCATAACATAGATAATAACACTAGCCACAGCTTAGTATCATAACATAAATAATAACACTAGCCACAGCTTAGTATCATAACATAGATAATAACACTAGCCACAACTTAGTATCATAACATAGATAATAACACTAGCCACAGCTTAGTATCATAACATAGATAATAACACTAGCCACAGCTTAGTATCATAACATAGATAATAACACTAGCCACAGCTTAGTATCATAACATAGATAATAACACTAGCCACAGCTTAGTATCATAACATAGATAATAACACTAGCCACAGCTTAGTATCATAACATAGATAATAACACTAGCCACAGCTTAGTATCATAACATAGATAATAACACTAGCCACAGCTTAGTATCATAACATAGATAATAACACTAGCCACAGCTTAGTATCATAACATAGATAATAACACTAGCCACAGCTTAGTATCATAACATAGATAATAACACTAGCCACAGCTTAGTATCATAACATAGATAATAACACTAGCCACAGCTTAGTATCATAACATAGATAATAACACTAGCCACAACTTAGTATCATAACATAGATAATAACACTAGCCACAACTTAGTATCATAACATAGATAATAACACTAGCCACAGCTTAGTATCATAACATAGATAATAACACTAGCCACAACTTAGTATCATAACATAGATAATAACACTAGCCACAGCTTAGTATCATAACATAGATAATAACACTAGCCACAGCTTAGTATCATAACATAGATAATAACACTAGCCACAGCTTAGTATCATAACATAGATAATAACACTAGCCACAGCTTAGTATCATAACATAGATAATAACACTAGCCACAGCTTAGTATCATAACATAGATAATAACACTAGCCACAGCTTAGTATCATAACATAGATAATAACACTAGCCACAGCTTAGTATCATAACATAGATAATAACACTAGCCACAGCTTAGTATCATAACATAGATAATAACACTAGCCACAGCTTAGTATCATAACATAGATAATAACACTAGCCACAGCTTAGTATCATAACATAGATAATAACACTAGCCACAACTTAGTATCATAACATAGATAATAACACTAGCCACAGCTTAGTATCATAACATAGATAATAACACTAGCCACAACTTAGTATCATAACATAGATAATAACACTAGCCACAACTTAGTATCATAACATAGATAATAACACTAGCCACAGCTTAGTATCATAACATAGATAATAACACTAGCCACAGCTTAGTATCATAACATAGATAATAACACTAGCCACAGCTTAGTATCATAACATAGATAATAACACTAGCCACAGCTTAGTATCATAACATAGATAATAACACTAGCCACAGCTTAGTATCATAACATAGATAATAACACTAGCCACAGCTTAGTATCATAACATAGATAATAACACTAGCCACAGCTTAGTATCATAACATAGATAATAACACTAGCCACAGCTTAGTATCATAACATAGATAATAACACTAGCCACAGCTTAGTATCATAACATAGATAATAACACTAGCCACAGCTTAGTATCATAACATAGATAATAACACTAGCCACAGCTTAGTATCATAACATAGATAATAACACTAGCCACAGCTTAGTATCATAACATAGATAATAACACTAGCCACAACTTAGTATCATAACATAGATAATAACACTAGCCACAGCTTAGTATCATAACATAGATAATAACACTAGCCACAGCTTAGTATCATAACATAGATAATAACACTAGCCACAGCTTAGTATCATAACATAGATAATAACACTAGCCACAGCTTAGTATCATAACATAGATAATAACACTAGCCACAGCTTAGTATCATAACATAGATAATAACACTAGCCACAGCTTAGTATCATAACATAGATAATAACACTAGCCACAGCTTAGTATCATAACATAGATAATAACACTAGCCACAGCTTAGTATCATAACATAGATAATAACACTAGCCACAGCTTAGTATCATAACATAGATAATAACACTAGCCACAGCTTAGTATCATAACATAGATAATAACACTAGCCACAGCTTAGTATCATAACATAGATAATAACACTAGCCACAGCTTAGTATCATAACATAGATAATAACACTAGCCACAGCTTAGTATCATAACATAGATAATAACACTAGCCACAGCTTAGTATCATAACATAGATAATAACACTAGCCACAACTTAGTATCATAACATAGATAATAACACTAGCCACAGCTTAGTATCATAACATAGATAATAACACTAGCCACAGCTTAGTATCATAACATAGATAATAACACTAGCCACAGCTTAGTATCATAACATAGATAATAACACTAGCCACAGCTTAGTATCATAACATAGATAATAACACTAGCCACAGCTTAGTATCATAACATAGATAATAACACTAGCCACAGCTTAGTATCATAACATAGATAATAACACTAGCCACAGCTTAGTATCATAACATAGATAATAACACTAGCCACAGCTTAGTATCATAACATAGATAATAACACTAGCCACAGCTTAGTATCATAACATAGATAATAACACTAGCCACAGCTTAGTATCATAACATAGATAATAACACTAGCCACAGCTTAGTATCATAACATAGATAATAACACTAGCCACAGCTTAGTATCATAACATAGATAATAACACTAGCCACAGCTTAGTATCATAACATAGATAATAACACTAGCCACAACTTAGTATCATAACATAGATAATAACACTAGCCACAGCTTAGTATCATAACATAGATAATAACACTAGCCACACTTAGTATCATAACATAGATAATAACACTAGCCACAGCTTAGTATAACATAGATAATAACACTAGCCACAGCTTAGTATCATAACATAGATAATAACACTAGCCACAGCTTAGTATCATAACATAGATAATAACACTAGCCACAGCTTAGTATCATAACATAGATAATAACACTAGCCACAGCTTAGTATCATAACATAGATAATAACACTAGCCACAGCTTAGTATCATAACATAGATAATAACACTAGCCACAGCTTAGTATCATAACATAGATAATAACACTAGCCACAGCTTAGTATCATAACATAGATAATAACACTAGCCACAGCTTAGTATCATAACATAGATAATAACACTAGCCACAGCTTAGTATCATAACATAGATAATAACACTAGCCACAGCTTAGTATCATAACATAGATAATAACACTAGCCACAGCTTACTCTCACATAACATAGATAATAACACTAGCCACAGCTTAGTATCATAACATAGATAATAACACTAGCCACAGCTTAGTATCATAACATAGATAATAACACTAGCCACAGCTTAGTATCATAACATAGATAATAACACTAGCCACAGCTTAGTATCATAACATAGATAATAACACTAGCCACAGCTTAGTATCATAACATAGATAATAACACTAGCCACAGCTTAGTATCATAACATAGATAATAACACTAGCCACAGCTTAGTATCATAACATAGATAATAACACTAGCCACAGCTTAGTATCATAACATAGATAATAACACTAGCCACAGCTTAGTATCATAACATAGATAATAACACTAGCCACAACTTAGTATCATAACATAGATAATAACACTAGCCACAACTTAGTATCATAACATAGATAATAACACTAGCCACAACTTAGTATCATAACATAGATAATAACACTAGCCAACTTAGTATCATAATAGATAATAACACTAGCCACAACTTAGTATCATAACATAGATAATAACACTAGCCACAGCTTAGTATCATAACATAGATAATAACACTAGCCACAGCTTAGTATCATAACATAGATAATAACACTAGCCACAACTTAGTATCATAACATAGATAATAACACTAGCCACAGCTTAGTATCATAACATAGATAATAACACTAGCCACAGCTTAGTATCATAACATAGATAATAACACTAGCCACAGCTTAGTATCATAACATAGATAATAACACTAGCCACAGCTTAGTATCATAACATAGATAATAACACTAGCCACAACTTAGTATCACAACATAGATAATAACACTAGCCACACATAGATAATAACACTTAGTATCATAACATAGATAATAACACTAGCCACAGCTTAGTATCATAACATAGATAATAACACTAGCCACAGCTTAGTATCATAACATAGATAATAACACTAGCCACAGCTCATAACATAGATAATAACACTAGCCATCTTAGTACCATAACATAGATAATAACACTAGCCACAGCTTAGTATCATAACAGATAATAACACTAGCCACAGCTTAGTATCATAACATAGATAATAACACTAGCCACAACTTAGTATCATAACATAGATAATAACACTAGCCACAGCTTAGTATCATAACATAGATAATAACACTAGCCACAGCTTAGTATCATAACATAGATAATAACACTAGCCACAGCTTAGTATCATAACATAGATAATAACACTAGCCACAGCTTAGTATCATAACATAGATAATAACACTAGCCACAGCTTAGTATCATAACATAGATAATAACACTAGCCACAACTTAGTATCATAACATAGATAATAACACTAGCCACAGCTTAGTATCATAACATAGATAATAACACTAGCCACAGCTTAGTATCATAACATAGATAATAACACTAGCCACAACTTAGTATCATAACATAGATAATAACACTAGCCACAGCTTAGTATCATAACATAGATAATAACACTAGCCACAGCTTAGTATCATAACATAGATAATAACACTAGCCACAGCTTAGTATCATAACATAGATAATAACACTAGCCACAGCTTAGTATCATAACATAGATAATAACACTAGCCACAGCTTAGTATCATAACATAGATAATAACACTAGCCACAGCTTAGTATCATAACATAGATAATAACACTAGCCACAGCTTAGTATCATAACATAGATAATAACACTAGCCACAACTTAGTATCATAACATAGATAATAACACTAGCCACAGCTTAGTATCATAACATAGATAATAACACTCGCCACAGCTTAGTATCATAACATAGATAATAACACTAGCCACAGCTTAGTATCAAAACGTAGATAATAAAACTAGCCACACTTAGTATCATAACATAGATAATAACACTAGCCACAGCTTAGTATCATAACATAGATAATAACACTAGCCACAGCTTAGTATCATAACATAGATAATAACACTAGCCACAGCTTAGTATCATAACATAGATAATAACACTAGCCACAGCTTAGTATCATAACATAGATAATAACACTAGCCACAGCTTAGTATCATAACATAGATAATAACACTAGCCACAGCTTAGTATCATAACATAGATAATAACACTAGCCACAGCTTAGTATCATAACATAGATAATAACACTAGCCACAGCTTAGTATCATAACATAGATAATAACACTAGCCACAGCTTAGTATCATAACATAGATAATAACACTAGCCACAGCTTAGTATCATAACATAGATAATAACACTAGCCACAGCTTAGTATCATAACATAGATAATAACACTAGCCACAGCTTAGTATCATAACATAGATAATAACACTAGCCACAGCTTAGTATCATAACATAGATAATAACACTAGCCACAGCTTAGTATCATAACATAGATAATAACACTAGCCACAGCTTAGTATCATAACATAGATAATAACACTAGCCACAGCTTAGTATCATAACATAGATAATAACACTAGCCACAGCTTAGTATCATAACATAGATAATAACACTAGCCACAGCTTAGTATCATAACATAGATAATAACACTAGCCACAGCTTAGTATCATAACATAGATAATAACACTAGCCACAGCTTAGTATCATAACATAGATAATAACACTAGCCACAGCTTACTCTCACATAACATAGATAATAACACTAGCCACAGCTTACTCTCACATAACATAGATAATAACACTAGCCACAGCTTAGTATCATAACATAGATAATAACACTAGCCACAACTTAGTATCATAACATAGATAATAACACTAGCCACAGCTTAGTATCATAACATAGATAATAACACTAGCCACAGCTTAGTATCATAACATAGATAATAACACTAGCCACAGCTTAGTATCATAACATAGATAATAACACTAGCCACAGCTTAGTAT
>NW_027201287.1:0-12022 GCF_038502225.1 Cherax quadricarinatus
AATGTCACACTTGTTTAGACCTGTAGTAAGAGAAAGTACCATGCCCCATAGGAGGAGTTCATTTGAATGCTTACCCCCAGAGGGGAGAATCCAAAAACTCGATCCGAGGAGATGGAGTCTTGGTATTATCGAGAAAAACTTTGATCCAAGGAGATGGAGGAGAAAAGCTTGATCCAAGGAGATGGAGGCTTTGTATTATCGAGAAAATCTTGATCCAAGGAGATGGAGGAGAAATACTTGGGATGCAAGTGGGAGTCCATTTTTGAATGCTTACCCCCAGAGGGGGGAATCCAAAAACTCGATCCGAGGAGATGGAGTCTTGGTATTATCGAGAAAAAAAACTTGATCCGAGGAGATGGAGTCTTTTGATTTCGAGAAAAAATTGATCCGAGGAATTGGAGACTTTGTATTATCGAGAAAAACTTGATCCAAGGAGATGGAGACTTTGATTTCGAGAAAAATTTGATCCGAGGAATTGGAGTCTTTGTATTATCGAGAAAAAAAATTGGGATGCAAGTGGGAGTTCATTTGAATGCTTACCCCCAGAGGGGGAATCCAAAAAACTTGATCCGAGGAGATGGAGACTTTGATTTCGAGAAAAAAAAATCGAAAAAATTTGGGGTGTGGGTGAAAGTGGGGGAGAGGGGGAACCTCAAAAATTTGATCCGAGGAGATGGAGACTTTGTATTATCGAGAAAACCTTGATCCAAGGAGATGGAGTCTTTGTATTATCGAGAAAAACTTGATCCAAGGGGGAAGCGCGGGGGGGCGCGGGGGGGCGCGGGGGGGGGCGCGGGGGGCGCGGGGGACGCGGGTGGGGGGCGCGTGGGGGGTGGGCGGGGGGGGCCGGGGGTGGGTCGTGGGGGTGTGGGTGCGCGGGCGTGGGGGTCGTGGGTGGGGGGCGTGGGTGGGGGACGTGGGTGGGGGTCGTGGGTGGGGTCATGGGTGGGGGTCGTGGGTGGGGTCATGGGTGGGGGTCGTGGGTGGGGTTAAGGTCATTAGCATATAGGTGTGAAAAAGGTCATTAACATATAGGTGTGAAAGGGAGCCACTCAGCCACAGCCCTTTTCAGGAGGAAGCCACTCTGCCGCAGAGACCGCTCAGGAAAAGGAAGCCACTCTGCCGCATGAGCCACTGAGCCGCCTTCATCACTACATATATAAGAACATAAGAACATAAGAACGAAGGAACACTGCAGAAGGCCTACTGGCCCATGCGAGGCAGGTCCAAGTCCCTACCGGCTTAAGCCAATGCACCCAACCTAGTCAGGTCAGGTCACATTGACTTAAGGGAGGAACACGGCAACCGACCTGTTAGCACAAGCTATCAGGTCTAACTCACACCCACCCACATCTACTCATGTATTTATCCAACCTATTTTTAAAGCTACACAACGTTCTGGCCTCTATAACGGTACTTGGGAGTTTGTTCCACTCATCCACAACTCTATTACCAAACCAGTACTTTCCTATATCCCTCCTGAATCTGAATTTTTCCAACTTAAAACCATTGCTGCGAGTCCTGTCTAGGCTAGATATTTTCAGCACACTATTTACATCCCCTTTATTTATTCCTGTCTTCCACTTATAAACCTCAATCATATCCCCCCTAATTCTACGTCTTTCTAGAGAGTGCAGTTTCAGGGCCCTTAGTCTATCCTCATAGGGAAGGTTTCTGATACATGGGATCATCTTTGTCATCCTCCTTTGTACATTTTCCAGAGAATTTATATCCATTCTGTAATACGGTGACCAAAACTGTGCAGCATAATCTAAATGAGGCCTAACCAAGGATGTATAGAGTTGAAGAACAACCTGAGGACTCCTATTATTTATGCTTCTTGATATGAAGCCAAGGATTCTATTAGCTTTATTGCGAACACTTATGCACTGTTGTCTTGGTTTCAGATTACTGCTAACCAGAACTCCTAAATCTTTTTCGCAATCCGTAATATTAAGATCTACATTATTTAGTTTATATGTGGCATGGTTATTGTCCTGTCCAACATTTAGAACTTTGCATTTGTCTATATTAAACTGCATCTGCCACTTCTCCGACCACTGCATCAGTCTATTCAAATCTTCCTGGAGTGCTCGAATGTCCTCGTCAGAATGAATTCGACGGCCTATTTTGGTGTCATCGGCAAACTTGCCGATGTCGCTCTTTATGCCCTCATCTATGTCGTTTATGTAGATTGTGAACAGCAGGGGGCCCAACACTGACCCCTGTGGAACACCGCTCGTGACGCTTCCCCACTCTGATTTCTCCCCATTTATGCAAACTCTCTGCTGCCTATTTGTCAACCATGCCTCTATCCAGGAAAAAATTTCTCCTCCTATTCCATGTGCTTTAATTTTCCTCAATAGTCTCTGATGTGGGACCCTGTCAAAAGCCTTACTGAAGTCCATATACACAATATCATATTCATTACCATGATCTACCTCCTCAAATACCTTAGTGAAAAAAGTTAATAAATTCGTAAGGCAGGAACGCCCCTTTGTAAAACCATGCTGAGATTCGTTGATTAATTTATGCTTTTCAAGGTGGCTACGAACTGCCTCGGCAATTATTGATTCCATAAATTTTCCCACTATGGAGGTTAGGCTTATTGGTCTATAGTTCGAAGCTAAGGACCTGTCACCTGTTTTGAAAATAGGTATCACATTTGCCATTTTCCACTTATCTGGCACCATGCCAGTTTGTAGTGATATGTTGAAAAGATTAGCCAAAGGTGTGCTAAGCTCCTCTTTACATTCCTTTAGAACCCTTGCATACAGTTCATCAGGGCCTGGGGATTTGTTAGGTTTTAATTTATCTATTTGCCTAAGGACCATGTCACTTGTGACCCTAATAGTGCACAGTTTATTATCGTCCTGTTCTACATAATTTATCATTACTGGAATATCGCTGGTATCCTCCTGTGTAAAAACTGAGAGGAAGTATGTGTTAAAAATTCTACACATTTCCTTATCACTGTCAGTGAGCTGACCCGTGCCGAATAGGCAGAACTTGCGATCTTGGCTTAAATAGCAACGCTCATCTTGCCATATAGGACAAGTGAAAATTTGTGTATGCAATAATTTCGCCAAAATCATTCTGAACCTAACGAAAAAAATATATTTCACTGTGTTTGTTTAGTATTAAATTATTGTAAACAAATCTAAAATATATTTAGTTGGGTTAGGCTAAAATAAATTGCGCTTGTTATAATAAGGCTAGGTAAGTTTTCTAAGATTCTTTTGGTGGAAAATTATAAATTTGTACATCAACATTAATGAAAAAAATATATCTTTAAACGTATAAGAGAAAATTTCAGAAAGGACTTAATTTTAAATGAGTTCTTGCTAATTGACCAGTTTTACATATTCGGCACGACATATATATATATATATATATATATATATATATATATATATATATATATATATATATATATATATATATATATATATATATATATATATATATGTATATATATATATATATATATATATATATATATATATATATATATATATATATATATATATATACATATATACATACATACATATTAGAAAGAGAAGAGAAAATAAATGGGATTTAAGCTGTACGTCACACTGCCTACAGCAACAGTCACAAGTGACAGTTCAATCCGTTGATGAAACGATAAATGGAACATCTGGATTAATTAAAAATCCTGCCTCTTCCATACCAAAATTTTTGTATAATGGGCGTAACTCTTCTATAAACATGTCACCTGCATACCACCACTCATGATCACATTCCTCCATGTGGGTGTGATAATGTAATGTGTAGTTATCTGATCACCGCCACGCTGTTTTAATTTGTAAAGCGGTTATTCCTACACAAAATCGTTACCCAAATGTATACTCAAACATTGACTGAATATATGATAAACAAACGTCAATTTGTCATTGTTTTGACGAGGTATTTGTCGTTCATCATCCTTGTTTTCCGCGACGAAACCTGCCATACACACAAATTAATTATATGCAACCAACCATTGTAGATTTTTAAATTCTCCAGAATACAGGAGCATCGTGGAACAAAAATACACTTCACAACGTTAGTCTACATCACTTCCTGCTTATCAACACTGTCTTATATCTCACTACTTCATGTATATCAACACTGTCTTCTTATATCTCACTACTTCATGTATATCAACACTGTCTTCTTATATCTCACTACTTCATGTATATCAACACTGTCTTCTTATATCTCACTACTTCATGTATATCAACACTGTCTTCTTATATCTCACTACTTCATGTATATCAACACTGTCTTCTTATATCTCACTACTTCATGTATATCAACACTGTCTTCTTATATCTCACTACTTCATGTATATCAACACTGTCTTCTTATATCTCACTACTTCATGTATATCAACACTGTCTTCTTATATCTCACTACTTCATGTATATCAACACTGTCTTCTTATATCTCACTACTTCATGTATATCAACACTGTCTTCTTATATCTCACTACTTCATGTATATCAACACTGTCTTCTTATATCTCACTACTTCATGTATATCAACACTGTCTTCTTATATCTCACTACTTCATGTATATCAACACTGTCTTCTTATATCTCACTACTTCATGTATATCAACACTGTCTTCTTATATCTCACTACTTCATGTATATCAACTCTGTCTTCTCACCTTAAACTACTTTTGTTTCTTTCAACTTTCCGAAAGTTTTAATTTTGTTTTCTGTTATTTAAGAGTGTTTACTCGCCGTCAGTGACTTAATAATGACTGCTCAGAGTGTAATAGTGATGCATGTGTAACTAACTATACCATCGAACTAGAGGATGTCAACTATACCACCGAACTAGAGGATGTAAACTATACCACCGAACTAGAGGATGTCAACTATACCACCGAACTAGAGCATGTCAACTATACCACCGAACTAGAGGATGTCAACTATACCACCGAACTAGAGGATGTCAACTATACCACCGAACTAGAGGATGTAAACTATACCATCGAACTAGAGGATGTAAACTATACCATCGAACTAGAGGATGTCAACTATACCACCGAACTAGAGGATGTCAACTATACCACCGAACTAGAGGATGTAAACTATACCATCGAACTAGAGGATGTATACTATACCATCGAACTAGAGGATGTAAACTGTACCATCGAACTAGAGGATGTAAACTATACCATCGAATTAGAGGATGTACACTATACCATCGAACTATAGGATGTACACTATACCATCGAACTAGAGGATGTATACTATTCCATCGAACTATAGGATGTACACTATACCATCGAACTAGAGGATGTATACTATTCCATCGAACTATAGGATGTACACTATACCATCGAACTAGAGGATGTATACTATACCATCGAACTATAGGATGTACACTATACCATCGAACTAGAGGATGTACACTATACCATCGAACTAGAGGATGTCAACTACACCATCGAACTAGAGGATGTATACTATTCCATCGAACTATAGGATGTACACTATACCATCGAACTAGAGGATGTATACTATACCATCGAACTATAGGATGTACACTATACCATCGAACTAGAGGATGTACACTATACCATCGAACTAGAGGATGTCAACTACACCATCGAACTAGAGGATGTATACTATTCCATCGAACTATAGGATGTACACTATACCATCGAACTAGAGGATGTATACTATACCATCGAACTATAGGATGTACACTATACCATCGAACTAGAGGATGTATACTATACCATCGAACTAGAGGATGTAAACTATACCATCGAACTAGAGGATGTAAACTATACCATCGAATTAGAGGATGTATACTATACCATCGAACTATAGGATGTATACTATACCATCGAACTATAGGATGTACACTATACCATCGAACTAGAGGATGTATACTATACCATCGAACTAGAGGATGTAAACTATACCATCGAACTAGAGGATGTAAACTATACCATCGAATTAGAGGATGTATACTATACCATCGAACTATAGGATGTACACTATACCATCGAACTAGAGGATGTATACTATACCATCGAACTATAGGATGTACACTATACCATCGAACTAGAGGATGTATACTATTCCATCGAACTATAGGATGTACACTATACCATCGAACTAGAGGATGTATACTATTCCATCGAACTATAGGATGTACACTATACCATCGAACTAGAGGATGTATACTATACCATCGAACTATAGGATGTACACTATACCATCGAACTAGAGGATGTACACTATACCATCGAACTAGAGGATGTCAACTACACCATCGAACTAGAGGATGTATACTATTCCATCGAACTATAGGATGTACACTATACCATCGAACTAGAGGATGTATACTATACCATCGAACTATAGGATGTAGACTATACCATCGAACTAGAGGATGTACACTATACCATCGAACTAGAGGATGTCAACTACACCATCGAACTAGAGGATGTATACTATTCCATCGAACTATAGGATGTACACTATACCATCGAACTAGAGGATGTCAACTACACCATCGAACTAGAGGATGTATACTATTCCATCGAACTATAGGATGTACACTATACCATCGAACTAGAGGATGTATACTATACCATCGAACCATAGGATGTACACTATACCATCGAACTAGAGGATGTACACTATACCATCGAACTAGAGGATGTCAACTACACCATCGAACTAGAGGATGTATACTATTCCATCGAACTATAGGATGTACACTATACCATCGAACTAGAGGATGTATACTATACCATCGAACTATAGGATGTACACTATACCATCGAACTAGAGGATGTATACTATACCATCGAACTAGAGGATGTATACTATACCATCGAACTATAGGATGTACACTATACCATCGAACTAGAGGATGTATACTATACCATCGAACTATAGGATGTACACTATACCATCGAACTAGAGGATGTATACTATACCATCGAACTATAGGATGTACACTATACCATCGAACTAGAGGATGTACACTATACCATCGAACTAGAGGATGTCAACTACACCATCGAACTAGAGGATGTATACTATTCCATCGAACTATAGGATGTACACTATACCATCGAACTAGAGGATGTATACTATACCATCGAACTATAGGATGTACACTATACCATCGAACTAGAGGATGTACACTATACCATCGAACTAGAGGATGTCAACTACACCATCGAACTAGAGGATGTATACTATTCCATCGAACTATAGGATGTACACTATACCATCGAACTAGAGGATGTATACTATACCATCGAACTATAGGATGTACACTATACCATCGAACTAGAGGATGTATACTATACCATCGAACTAGAGGATGTATACTATACCATCGAACTATAGGATGTACACTATACCATCGAACTAGAGGATGTATACTATACCATCGAACTATAGGATGTACACTATACCATCGAACTAGAGGATGTAAACTATACCATCGAACTAGAGGATGTATACTATACCATCGAACTATAGGATGTACACTATACCATCGAATTAGAGGATGTATACTATACTATCGAACTAGAGGATGTATACTATACCATCGAACTATAGGATGTACACTATACCATCGAACTAGTGGATGTATACTATACCATCGAACTAGAGGATGTCAACTACACCATCGAACTAGAGGACGTATACTATACCATCGAACTAGAGGATGTAAACTATACCATCGAACTAGAGGATGTAAACTATACCATCGAACTAGAGGATGTATACTATACCATCGAACTAGAGGATGTATACTATACCATCGAACTAGAGGATGTCAACTACACCATCGAACTAGAGGATGTATGCTATACCATCGAACTAGAGGATGTAAACTATACCATCGAACTAGAGGATGTATACTATACCATCGAACTAGAGGATGTCAACTACACCATCGAACTAGAGGATGTACACTATACCATCGAACTAGAGGATGTAAACTATACCATCGAACTAGAGGATGTACACTATACCATCGAACTAGAGGATGTACACTATACCATCGAACTAGAGGATGTAAACTATACCATCGAACTAGAGGATGTAAACTATACCATCGAACTAGAGGATGTATACTATACCATCGAACTAGAGGATGTACACTATACCATCGAACTAGAGGATGTATACTATACCATCGAACTAGAGGATGTAAACTATACCATCGAACTAGAGGATGTAAACTATACCATCGAATTAGAGGATGTATACTATACCATCGAACTATAGGATGTACACTATACCATCGAACTAGAGGATGTATACTATACCATCGAACTATAGGATGTACACTATACCATCGAACTAGAGGATGTATACTATTCCATCGAACTATAGGATGTACACTATACCATCGAACTAGAGGATGTATACTATTCCATCGAACTATAGGATGTACACTATACCATCGAACTAGAGGATGTATACTATACCATCGAACTAGAGGAAGTATACTATACCATCGAACTATAGGATGTACACTATACCATCGAACTAGAGGATGTATACTATACCATCGAACTATAGGATGTACACTATACCATCGAACTAGAGGATGTATACTATTCCATCGAACTATAGGATGTACACTATACCATCGAACTAGAGGATGTATACTATTCCATCGAACTATAGGATGTACACTATACCATCGAACTAGAGGATGTATACTATACCATCGAACTATAGGATGTACACTATACCATCGAACTAGAGGATGTACACTATACCATCGAACTAGAGGATGTCAACTACACCATCGAACTAGAGGATGTATACTATTCCATCGAACTATAGGATGTACACTATACCATCGAACTAGAGGATGTATACTATACCATCGAACTATAGGATGTACACTATACCATCGAACTAGAGGATGTACACTATACCATCGAACTAGAGGATGTCAACTACACCATCGAACTAGAGGATGTATACTATTCCATCGAACTATAGGATGTACACTATACCATCGAACTAGAGGATGTATACTATACCATCGAACTATAGGATGTACACTATACCATCGAACTAGAGGATGTATACTATACCATCGAACTAGAGGATGTATACTATACCATCGAACTATAGGATGTACACTATACCATCGAACTAGAGGATGTATACTATACCATCGAACTATAGGATGTACACTATACCATCGAACTAGAGGATGTATACTATACCATCGAACTATAGGATGTACACTATACCATCGAACTAGAGGATGTATACTATACTATCGAACTAGAGGATGTATACTATACCATCGAACTATAGGATGTACACTATACCATCGAACTAGTGGATGTATACTATACCATCGAACTAGAGGATGTCAACTACACCATCGAACTAGAGGACGTATACAATACCATCGAACTAGAGGATGTAAACTATACCATCGAACTAGAGGATGTAAACTATACCATCGAACTAGAGGATGTATACTATACCATCGAACTGGAGGATGTATACTATACCATCGAACTAGAGGATGTCAACTACACCATCGAACTAGAGGATGTATACTATACCATCGAACTAGAGGATGTAAACTATACCATCGAACTAGAGGATGTATACTATACCATCGAACTAGAGGATGTCAACTACACCATCGAACTAGAGGATGTACACTATACCATCGAACTAGAGGATGTAAACTATACCATCGAACTAGAGGATGTAAACTATACCATCGAACTAGAGGATGTACACTAAACCATCGAACTAGAGGATGTACACTATACCATCGAACTAGAGGATGTAAACTATACCATCGAACTAGAGGATGTATACTATACCATCGAACTAGAGGATGTACACTATACCATCGAACTAGAGGATGTAAACTATACCATCGAACTAGAGGATGTATACTATACCATCGAACTAGAGGATGTACACTATACCATCGAACTAGAGGATGTAAACTATACCATCGAACTAGAGGATGTACACTATACCATCGAACTAGAGGATGTATACTATACCATCGAACTAGAGGATGTACACTATACCATCGAACTAGAGGATGTATACTATACCATCGAACTAGAAGGTGTGAACTATACCGTGAACTATACCGTTGTGAGTGCTGAGGTCACTCAGCACTCACAACCTTGATGATGTAGGTCACTCAGCACTCACAACCTTGATGGTGTAGGTCACTCAGCAGTCACAACCTTGATGGTGTAGGTCACTCAGCAGTCACAACCTTGATGGTGTAGGTCACTCAGCAGTCACAACCTTGATGGTGTAGGTCACTCAGCACTCACAACCTTGATGGTGTAGGCCACTCAGCACTCACAACCTTGATGGTGTAGGCCACTCAGCACTCACAACCTTGATAATGTAGGTCACTCAGCACTCACAACCTTGATGGTGTAGATCACTCAGCACTCACAACCTTGATGGTGTAGATCACTCAGCACTCACAACCTTGATGGTGTAGGTCACTCAGCACTCACAACCTTGATGGTGTAGGTCACTCAGCACTCACAACCTTGATGGTGTAGGTCACTCAGCACTCACAACCTTGATGGTGTAGGTCACTCAGCACTCACAACCTTGATGGTGTAAGTCACTCAGCACTCACAACCTTGATGGTGAAGGTCACTCAACACTCACAACCTTGATGGGGTAGGTCACTCAGCACTCACAACCTTGATGGTGTAGGTCACTCAGCACTCACAACCTTGATGGTGTAGGTCACTCAGCACTCACAACCTTGATGGTGTAGGTCACTCAGCACTCACAACCTTGATGGTGAAGGTCACTCAGCACTCACAACCTTGATATTGTAGGTCACTCAGCACTCACAACCTTGATGGTGTAGGTCACTCAGCACTCACAACCTTAATGGTGTTGGTCACTCAGCACTCACAACCTTGACGGTGTAGGTCACTCAGCAGTAACAACCTTGATGGTATAGGTCACTCACCAATCACAACCTTGATGGTGTAGGTCACTCAGCACTCACAACCTTGATGGTGTAGGTCACTCAGCACTCACAACCTTGATGGTGTAGGTCACTCAGCACTCACAACCTTGATGGTGTAGGTCACTCAGCACTCACAACCTTGATGGTGTAGGTCACTCAGCCCTCACAACCTTGATGGTGTAGGTCACTCAGCACTCACAACCTTGATGGTGTAGGCCACTCAGCACTCACAACCTTGATGATGTAGGTCACTCAGCACTCACAACCTTGATGGTGTAGGTCACTCAGCACTCACAACCTTGATGGTGTAGGTCACTCAGCACTCACAACCTTGATGGTGTAGGTCACTCAGCACTCACAACCTTGATGGTGTAGGTCACTCAGCACTCACAACCTTGATGGTGTAAGTCACTCAGCACTCACAACCTTGATGGTGTAGGTCACTCAACAATCACAACCTTGATGGGGTAGGTCACTCAGCACTCACAACCTTGATGGTGTAGGTCACTCAGCACTCACAACCTTGATGGTGTAGGTCACTCAGCACTCACAACCTTGATGGTGTAGGTCACTCAGCACTCACAACCTTGATGGTGAAGGTCACTCAGCACTCACAACCTTGATATTGTAGGTCACTCAGCACTCACAACCTTGATGGTGTAGGTCACTCAGCACTCACAACCTTAATGGTGTTGGTCACTCAGCACTCACAACCTTGACGGTGTAGGTCACTCAGCAGTAACAACCTTGATGGTATAGGTCACTCACCAATCACAACCTTGATGGTGTAGGTCACTCAGCACTCACAACCTTGATGGTGTAGGTCACTCAGCACTCACAACCTTGATGGTGTAGGTCACTCAGCCCTCACAACCTTGATAGTGTAGGTCACTCAGCACTCACAACCTTGATGGTGTAGGTCACTCAGCCCTCACAACCTTGATAGTGTAGGTCACTCAGCACTCACAACCTTGATGGTGTAGGTCACTCAGCACTCACAACCTTGATGGTGTGGAGT
>NW_027201288.1:0-12012 GCF_038502225.1 Cherax quadricarinatus
ACATATTGATATATAATTGAAGACTGTAAGCTGTAAAGAATCTAATGTTTGAACTTAAAAAATAATGATGTAGTAAAACCAGTCTTAAGGATAATGCAAGGAAAACATTGCAGAAAAAATCCCTAAGTTTATTTAGCCTATTTCTAATAGACTAAAAAAGATCTAATATTGTAACTATAATTTCCAATAAATGGGGAGATCTGATTGTAACTTATCGACTTCTTTATTTTTCAACCGATTACGTTCATTTTTGGTCTACTATTAGTAGCTTATATCGAGTATCCTGTGCTGAAGTTTCAAACATATCGGCCAAAAAGGAAATGAAATTTACGAGAAATTGCATTTGGCAGCGGAGCTGTACTCAGTGGTAATTGGAAAAGTGGTTTTGACACTTGCTGCTGATAGAACACCTCTAATTCCATCAATGTACGTGTACCAATTCTAAAATAAACCTTATCTTCATGCTAAAAAAAAATAGTCTCATAACTTTTTTGACATATTGGAAGATGTCGGTCTTGTTGCCCACATAAATCTAAAAATATTTGGGATAGTTCAGAAAGGATCACTTTACCTTGTAAAGCAATCATTCTTCTATGTTTGTTGTGAAAATTAAGTCAATTCAATCATAAATAAAGATGGATTGCCCCTAAATAGGTAAATAACTTACTTTTGAGATATAGGCCGAAGCGCGCAGCACCCCAGGTGCCGGAGAAATAATTTTTTTCCCCGAAAAATTCGCTTCATTTTACACTTTTTCCGTGACCTACGAGTGTTTATTACAGTTAACTATTTTAAATCCGTTTTCTCTCATTACATATGAGAGAACGGACCCTTTCTTCACCTTCAGGGAATATATTGATAGAAATTTTTTCCTCTCTGCATCATATTATGCTATATATTATTTTTTAAGGTGTGCTTTTTATATTTATATGCTATTATATTGCATTATGTCATAATAGATCAATTGTGATAGATAAATAAGCCTTATAATTGATATTAGCGTGGGTATGGAATATTTTGTTTGCTGGAGGTGTCGGCCATTTTGTGCACTATGCCCAGGGGTTCCCAATTGGTTCCTTGACCATATTATCTCCGCCCACTCTGCCATGATCTCAGATGGTGAATTTGTATTATATTAGACATAAAGATATAAGAAAACGATAAAAATAACACGGGGGAAAAACATAAACAATGCCGCGTCAGCGCTTGTTACGCAATGTGAGGCAAGGCGCTGTCACCATGCCTGTTATAAATGGCTGTAATTCCTTTTAGAAACATCGTACAAGGATAATAATTATACCAGAGTGTTGCCAGAAAGTTCAGCTATTTTTTTGGTAACAATAACTCAATTTTCGTATTTTTTCGATTTTTTTTTTTTGCTCCGCGCGCCGGCACTCCGATCACCCCTTTTTAAATACTTATTTGTTCTACTGTAGCTGCATAATATTTTGATGACATTAAAATTTCTTGAACTGCTTACCAATGTATCAACGAAATTACCTGGAAATCCTTTCTTTCCCAACACTGTTCTAATTAGCACAGTTCGTTCAGCATGAACCAAGATATAACTACGAAAGCTGTTACTATAAGCTCACTTTACTCTGTGTATCTTAAAAGTGTAACAAGATCTGCAGTTTCTAGCTTCATGGTAATATTGATCTGGAGTATTACCCAAGCGTATTATTATTTATGTTATGTTGAGGGTAGTCACCTATAATTTTATGTAGTTTGAAACTTGAAGATCTAATATTTCAGGGAACTTATAATGTCAATGTAAAGAATAATTTTCTGGTATTTTAGTTGTTAAAATCTGACAACAATCTATTATTGTCCCGCGTAAATTAACAGGTTAGTGATGATATTGATGATATTGATGATATTGGACTAAGACAGCACTCATCAGTTCTTACGCAATAATTTCGTTGTAGAGCATCAGCAAGTGTACTCACTATCTGATTTGTGAGGTAATAACAAAATTGTAAATTATTTGAAAATCGAAAATGAAAAATTTCAGAGTAATGTACTACGTGAAGGGAACATGTTTAATTATATTGTAATTATCCCAATGACACTAATTTTATCTATTTGCAGTTAATCATAAATAATTTTTACAAGGAATGCTGTTAACAATATTTAAATAAGCATCAAAGTTTTATAAACACGAATCATAGTCTGCCTTTATCATACTTTTGTCCTGTTTGATATATACAAGAAAATGTTAATTTTAACAAGTATATCTCCTTATAATGTTAAACCTCACCTTGTTACCCCTGCAGTATACATTTACCCGGTTGCTGGCTTTTCGAGTTTGTTGGGGTGCTACAAATATAGTGTTTATCACACGTGCCAGCATGATTCAAGATGCCTCCACATGGTTCACCGAGGCCCTGCGGGTAACACAAGTAGGTGTAATATTCAGAAAGATATATTTCTTGGATCAAATTTTAAGTTAAAAAATAAAAAAAGGTTCAGTAGGATGTAATGAATTACGTAATGTATATTAAAAGTTACAACAGGAAACTTGTGAATCTTTCCTCCCTCAGAACCTCCACTCGTTACTTGACACTAATTATTCAGGTTTTAATGATGATTTATTTGCATTTAAACTAGTTAATGCATTAAAGGTTATATAGAGCTTCAGAAAATCGCATTTTTGATTGTTCTTAAAAGATTTTGAAACGAAATGGTTACTGTAAAATTTTACTGTAGATAACGGTCCAGAAGGTATTTTTTTAGTTTCTTTTTTTTTAGTAATTTAAGCAATGATACATGATTTACAATGATTTTAAATTAAAATTAAAATCTACATCAACATATGTCGGCGTGGAAACAAAATTAATGATCCATATGAACACAAAATAAATTATGACCTTAAATGAAAGTAAAAAAAAAAAAAAAGAAACATTTAGTGAATTTTAATGTATTTGAGAAAAATATGCATTGTAGTGTAACAATTTAATTCCTCTATTAAAAATATTAACACATTTGTAATATGGAATTTACATTTCTCAGAAAATAAAATACTCCGATGGTCCTCTATACGGTCGGAAATAAAAACCCAGTTGTTCTGATGTTCTAACATTTTTTCAGACGCCAGACGGAGTCATGTGATGAAACAAAGTTAACTCAGAGACTCTTAATGTTTCTTCTCAGATCATTGTTTCTGTATTAAGAATTGTTGAGAAAACTTTGCACAACAATATATACATGACTGTCACTGAGTGTCCAGTTTAAATTAAAAATTGAATTAAATATAAATTGTTTATTTTTCCAATTTGTTCAGACTTCTGGGGTAAACTGTACGTAAAAGCTAAACGAAGAGAATTCAGTTAATATCCTTAATGAGATGTCTGTTGTTTGCACTAAGATCATTAAAACTACTGTAAGTTAATTCTTTAATGCCTATGAAGAGCACTTCATCCAAAGATTTTGATCCTTGGATCAAGGCTGATTGCCTATCATTCCTCTATGGGTTTGGATCTTCTTCATAAATATATTAATAATCATGAGGGTCAATTACTATTTTGGGAGAAATTCGATGTACAACAATGTACTTGCTTACAGTGCGACTTTATTCATAGGGTTTCAAATATATAAGTATTTATATATATATATATATATATATATATATATATATATATATATATATATATATATATATATATATATATATATAACTTTATAAAACTGGGATGCTTGAATGTGCGTGGATGTAGTGCGGATGACATGAAACAGATGATTGCTGATGTTATGAATGAAAAGAAGTTGGATGTCCTGGCCCTAAGCGAAACAAAGCTGAAGGGGGTAGGGGAGTTTCGGTGGTGGGGGGGGAATAAATGGGATTAAATCTGGAGTATCTGAGAAAGTTAGAGCTAAGGAAGGGGTAGCAATAATGTTTAAGGATCAGTTATGGAAGGAGAAAAGAGAATATGTGTAAATTCAAGGGTTATGTTGGTTAAAGTTGCGAAAAGTGGATCATAATAAGCGTGTATGCACCTGGAGAAGAGAGGAATGTAGGAGAGAGAGAGATTTTGGGAAATGTTAACTGAATGTATAGGAACCTTTGAGCCAAGTGAGAGAGTAATTGTGGTAGGGGACCTGAATGCTAAAGTAGGAGAAACTTTTAGAGAGGGTGTAGTAGGTAAGTTTGGGGTGCCAGGTGTAAATGATAATGGGAGCCCTTTGATTGAACTTTGTATAGAAAGGGGTTTAGTTATAGGTAATACATATTTTAAGAAAAAGAGGATAAATAAGTATACAAGATATGATGTAGGGCGAAATGACAGTAGTTTGTTGGATTATGTATTGGTAGATAAAAGACTGTTGAGTAGACTTCAGGATGTACATGTTTATAGAGGGGCCACAGATATATCAGATCACTTTCTAGTTGTAGCTACACTGAGAGTAAAAGGTAGATGGGATACAAGGAGAATAGAAGCATCAGGGAAGAGAGAGGTGAAGGTTTATAAACTAAAAGAGGAGGCAGTTAGGGTAAAATATAAACAAAAAGAGAGCAAATGAAAGAATAGGTGAGATGTTATCAACAAATTTTTGTTGAAAATAAGAAAAAGTTTTGGAGTGAGATTAACAAGTTAAGGAAGCCTAGAGAACAAATGGATTTGTCAGTTAAAAATAGGAGAGGAGAGTTATTAAATGGAGAGTTAGAGGTATTGGGAAGATGGAGGGAATATTTTGAGGAATTGTTAAATGTTGATGAAGATAGGGAAGCTGTGATTTCGTGTATAGGGCAAGGAGGAATAACATCTTGTAGGAGTGAGGAAGAGCCAGTTGTGAGTGTGGGGGAAGTTCGTGAGGCAGTAGGTAAAATGAAAGGGGGTAAGGCAGCCGGGATTGATGGGATAAAGATAGAAATGTTAAAAGCAGGTGGGAATATAGTTTTGGAGTGGTTGGTGCAATTATTTAATAAATGTATGGAAGAGGGTAAGGTACCTAGGGATTGGCAGAGAGCATGCATAGTTCCTTTGTATAAAGGCAAAGGGGATAAAAGAGAGTGCAAAAATTATAGGGGGATAAGTCTGCTGAGTATACCTGGTAAAGTGTATGGTAGAGTTATTATTGAAAGAATTAAGAGTAAGACGGAGAATAGGATAGCAGATGAACAAGGAGGCTTTAGGAAAGGTAGGGGGTGTGTGGACCAGGTGTTTACAGTGAAACATATAAGTGAACAGTATTTAGATAAGGCTAAAGAGGTCTTTGTGGCATTTATGGATTTGGAAAAGGCGTATGACAGGGTGGATAGGGGGGCAATGTGGCAGATGTTGCAAGTGTATGGTGTAGGAGGTAGGTTACTGAAAGCAGTGAAGAGTTTTTACGAGGATAGTGAGGCTCAAGTTAGAGTATGTAGGAAAGAGGGAAATTATTTCCCAGTAAAAGTAGGCCTTAGACAAGGATGTGTGATGTCACCGTGGTTGTTTAATATATTTATAGATGGGGTTGTAAGAGAAGTAAATGCGAGGGTCTTGGCAAGAGGCGTGGAGTTAAAAGATAAAGAATCACACACAAAGTGGGAGTTGTCACAGCTGCTCTTTGCTGATGACACTGTGCTCTTGGGAGATTCTGAAGAGAAGTTGCAGAGATTGGTGGATGAATTTGGTAGGGTGTGCAAAAGAAGAAAATTAAAGGTGAATACAGGAAAGAGTAAGGTTATGAGGATAACAAAAGATTAGGTGATGAAAGATTGAATATCAGATTGGAGGGAGAGAGTATGGAGGAGGTGAATGTATTCAGATATTTGGGAGTGGACGTGTCAGCGGATGGGTCTATGAAAGATGAGGTGAATCATAGAATTGATGAGGGGAAAAGAGTGAGTGGTGCACTTAGGAGTCTGTGGAGACAAAGAACTTTGTCCTTGGAGGCAAAGAGGGGAATGTATGAGAGTATAGTTTTACCAACGCTCTTATATGGGTGTGAAGCATGGGTGATGAATGTTGCAGCGAGGAGAAGGCTGGAGGCAGTGGAGATGTCATGTCTGAGGGCAATGTGTGGTGTGAATATAATGCAGAGAATTCGTAGTTTGGAAGTTAGGAGGAGGTGCAGGATTACCAAAACTGTTGTCCAGAGGGCTGAGGAAGGGTTGTTGAGGTGGTTCGGACATGTAGAGAGAATGGAGCGAAACAGAATGACTTCAAGAGTGTATCAGTCTGTAGTGGAAGGAAGGCGGGGTAGGGGTCGGCCTAGGAAAGGTTGGAGGGAGGGGGTAAAGGAGGTTTTGTGTGCGAGGGGCTTGGACTTCCAGCAGGCATGCGTGAGCGTGTTTGATAGGAGTGAATGGAGACAAATGGTTTTTAATACTTGACGTGCTGTTGGAGTGTGAGCAAAGTAACATTTATGAAGGGATTCAGGGAAACCGGCAGGCCGGACTTGAGTCCTGGAGATGGGAAGTACAGTGCCTGCACTCTGAAGGAGGGGTGTTAATGTTGCAGTTTAAAAACTGTAGTGTAAAGCACCCTTCTGGCAAGACAGTGATGGAGTGAATGATGGTGAAAGTTTTTCTTTTTCGGGCCACCCTGCCTTGGTGGGAATCGGCCAGTGTGCTAATAAAAAAAAAAGATATAATTATTTTTTATTAACACGTTTACGGTTTCCCACAAAGGCAGGGTGGTCCGAAAAAGAAAACCTTTCATCATCATTCACTCCATCACTGTCTTGCCAGAGGCATACCTACACTACAGTTATAAAACTGCAACATTAACACCCCTCCTTCAGAGTGAAGACACTTTTCCCATTTCCAGGACTCGAGTCCGGCCTGCCGGTTTCCCTGAATCCCTTCAGCACGTCAAGTCCTAGAAACCATTTGTCTCAATTCGCTCCTATCTAACTCGCTCACGCACGCTTGCTGGAAGTCCAAGCCCCTCCCACATAAAACCTCCTTTACCCCTTCCCTCCAATTTTCCTAGGCCGATCCCTACCCCGCCTCCCCTCCACTACAGATTTACATATTCTCCAAGTCATTCTATTTCATTCCATCCTCTCTACATGTCCGAGCACCTCAACAACCCCTCCTCAGCCCTCCAGATAATAGTTTTGGTAATCCCACACCTCCTCCTAATCTCCAAACTACGGATTCTCTGCATTATATTCACACCACACGTTACCCTCACACATGAGATCTCCACTGTCTCCAGCCTTCTCTTTGTCGCAACATTCAAAACCCATGTCTTACACCCATATAAGAGCGTTGGTATAACTATACGCTCATTCATTCCATTCTTTGATTTCATGGATAAAGTTCTTTGTCTCCACAGACTCCTCAGTGCACCACTCACCTTATTTCTCCTTGTCAATTCTGTGATTCACCTCATCCTTCATAGACCCATCTGCTGACACGTCCACTCCCAAATATCTGAACACATTCACCTCCTCAATACTCTCTCCCTCCAATCTGATATCCAATCTTCCGTTATCTAATTTTTTTTTTGTTATTCTCATCGCCTTACTGTTTCCTATATTAACGATAACATAGTTACTCCTCTTGAATTATGGGGCTTTTGTAAGGTCTGCCTAGGTTGGTCTGCCTAGGTTGGTCTGCCTAGGTTGGTCTGCCTAGGTTGGTCTGCCTAGGTTGGTCTGCCTAGGTTGGTCTGCCTAGGTTGGTCTGACTAGGTTGGTCTGACTAGGTTGGTCTGACTAGGTTGGTCTGACTAGGTTGGTCTGACTAGGTTGGTCTGACTAGGTTGGTCTGACTAGGTAGGTCTGCCTTAGTGCTGGGAAGCGAGCGATGACAAGGCTCGCCTTCCTAATATTGTTAGCCTAATCATACTAAGCAATCATTCCCTCTGATATAAGACACAATTGACAGTGGGGTTCTAATTGGGTTGGCGATGCACTGCCACAGACGCACCAGTATTCACTTAAGTCGCAAGAAAAATTTACACCACTGTTTGGTCCGAGGATTGAAACGTGTTTCTAAGATGTAATTAGGGATAACCAAGAGAAAATTCACTGCTTGCAGAAGTCTTATTGACAGTACAAGAGCTTTCTTCTTTTGTGGTATACTCTAAGAATTGCTGAGCTATTCTTTTCCACTAATGGGCTACCCCAGCACAAAATTAGAGCAATTTTATTGGTATTTTCAATTAAAGTAAATTTAATTTTAAATGAGGCAACACTTACGCTGAGGCATTTTGGACAGCAGCCACAGATGTCTGTGCCTACACCGCCGGAGCAGGTCACCTTGGGGCATTCTCTGCGATCACATGGTGGGCAATTCAGACCAGCGCTCCTGGAGTACGAGAAACACATAATTATGCACTCAGCAAGCATTTAAAATCTTTTCACTATTTGGGTAACTCGATATTTGTGTCTCATAATATGTTAAAAAACGTATTTGTTAAAATTTGCAGCATCCACCAAAATAATTCCAACATCTTCAATAAGTTAAAATAAGTGTTAAATTATTTACCTAACAAACCGAGTTGTATAGTATGTTGCTGTACTTTTATAAACCTAGTTCTAGCTCTGGGAACTTTCTTACGTGAAGGATGGGGAGAGGAGGACCTCATGAACAAGCTTACGTGAAGGATGGGGAGAGGAGGACCTCATGAACAAGCTTACGTGAAGGATGGGGAGAGGAGGACCTCATGAACAAGCTTACGTGAGGGATGGGGAGAGGAGGACCTCATGAACAAGCTTACGTGTATTTTTTTCTAAACCAAGCCTGGCTAGGATTTATAATAGTGTATTTGTCCAAAATTAATTTTGCTAAGCCAAGCCTGGCTAGGATTTATATTAGTGTGTATAATATTAATTTTGCTAAGCCAAGTCTTGCTAAGGTTTATATTAATGTGTATTTAAAATTTATATTGTAATTACTAAGCTCAAGTGTAGCTAACATTATTAGTGTGTATTTAAAGTTTATATTATAATTTTCTTACATGTAATTCCTAAGCTCAAGTGTAGCTAGCATTTTTTCAAAGGTAAGTTGTAATATTTACGTTTATGAAGTGCATAATTAAGTACATAATCAGTGTTATTAAGTTGAATTTAATACATTGCAAAATGGGTGAAAATGAGGAAATTAATGTAGAAGACAAACACATGGAATATAGAGCAAAAAAATCATGATTGCAGGCTAGAAAGGGTCATGTAACCAAAGCATACAATAAGTGTTTGGAAGTAATGAATCATGAAACTGTGAATACTGATGATTTAAAATTGTATTCAGATGCTTTAGGGAATAGATATGATTCATACAAATTATATTATAACAAATATGAAGGAGATTTGTTAGTAAACTGTGTAGATGAGACAGAAGTAAATCTTATGATTAATCAGTATTATGAATTAGAGGAAAAGAGTCTTTCTTGTAAAAGTCAGGCATTGAATAAATTAAAATGTGTAAACCAACAAATAAGATGTCTTTGCAAAAACTCCCAGAATTATGTTTACCTGTATTTAATCCTGGAGAAAATTGGGAGGAGTTTTAGTCAATTTTTAAAGCAGCTGTACATGATAGGAGTGACCTAGCCTGTGTAACTAAATTATTTTACCTCAAAGGGCAGATAAGAGGAGATGCTCACATACTAGTACAAGCCTTTCCCAATGTAGATGATTCTTACAAGGAAGCAGTTAACTTGTTGAAGGTCACTTATGGTAATATAGAACAAAGTAGGTTGGATCTAGTGAATATCATTGTTAATTTAAAATCTCCAGATCACACTTGAAAGGTTTACGGCAGTTTATAGTTTAACTGGAGAGCACTCTCAAAACTTTAAGTAATAAATATAATCTGAAGGAATCAGACTGGTTATTGAGTGCCATTGTACAGAGTAAATTAAGCTGTAAAACACTTGAATGGTACTCAAACAAGTATCACAAAGGTTATTTTGGTCTGGAGGAAATAAGACTAGGTCTACAAGAATTAATTGTGCAGTTGCAGACCAGCCAACCAACTCATTTTAAATATGCAACACATAATAACTCTGAGGTATCTGTCAAGTTTCACAAGGGGAAAAATTATCCCAATGTTAATAATCAAAATTCATTTCCTAAAAAGAGTTGTATAGGTGCATATCAAGTAGCAGGAATCAGAAATAATGATTCTCCACACGGTAAGAAGAATAAATACCCTCCTAAGAGTAGCCCAGTTAATAAGAAACCAGTCAAAGAAAAGAGAGATTGTCTTTTCTGCAAGGGTACTCATTTGTCTAAGAATTGCAATGCATACAATTCATGAAATGATAAAGTTGAAAGATTGGAGGAACTTGACAGATGTATCCGGTGTTTGGGTAATCACAATGTAAAGGTTTGTTATGCCAAATTAAACTTCTGTTATCAATGTCACAAAGGAAGACACCATATAGTCATGTGTAAGGGTCTATATGATAATGTTGATAATAATGATAATGTTGACAATCCTGACACAACAGTGGCTAATGTAAAAATTGCTGCTAATGTTAATAATGATGGTTTTGCTGAAGTAGCCTTACCTGTGTTACAGGTAAAAATTGATGATAAAAGGCATAAATCAAAAAATGTAACTGCATTATTAGACCAGGGATCACAGCGTGCTTTCATTAAACATAAATGTCTTAATGGAATGAAAGTACAGATGGGATATCCTACAACTCTAAAAATATCTGATTTTCTCTCAGATAAAAGAGCTCAATTGTATGACACTGTTTATGTAACTGTCAGGTTGGGCAATGAGAAAAAACGTGTTAATGCAGTAATTGTAGATAGACTCCCAGAGAAAATATCTACAGTAGGGCTTATTAAAGCTACAGAAAGAGTTTCACATAATGTAAATTTAGCACCTTCTGGTGTAAGTGATGATTCTGTAGGCCCAATAAATGTTTTCATAGGTAGTGATTATTATGCCTCCTTTGTAAAGGTTATGGTAAAGAAATGTGGTGTCACCCTTTTAAAGACTGCAGGAGGCCATGTAATGTATGGTAAGATTCCTCGTAATAATAATTCATGACTAGAGGAAACTACAAATACCATAACTGTGTGTCTTACTCATGAAGTTGTACCCCAGTATAATTCTTCCATAGAGGATGGTGTTGAGCCAGTGCATAAATTGTGGGAATTAGACAGCACTGGAATAAATGTAAATGAAAAAAGTCCAGACGATTCCTTTACTCAGGAACAATACCTGAAAGATGTAAAATTTGAATCTGGACAATACTGGGTACGACTTCCGTGGAGACTGAATCATCCAAAATTGCCCACTAATTACAGAATGGCATATATACAATTAAAGGCTCAGCTCCACGAACTGAGTAAGACACCAGAATTGTTGACTGCCTTTAATGATATAATTACTGAACAATTAATTAATAAATTTATAGAAGAGGTACCTCCTGAGCAAGCCAAAGTTTATGGTCACTATTTGCCACATCACGGAGTGAAGAAGGATTCTAAGACCACTCCTCTGAGGATTGTGTTTAATTGTAGTGCCAGGAGTAACAAAACTGTACCTAGTTTAAATGATTGTTTGATGACAGGGCCGTCGTTGACGTAAAAATTAGGAGATATCTTATTAAACTTCAGGGTGAAGAATTATGCCTTTACGGCTGACATAAGTAAAGCTTTCCTAAGAGTGGGTTTACAAGAGGCTGACCGGGATTGTACCCGCTTCTTATGGCCTGAGAATCCTAGTGACCCACTTAGCCCTCTGAAAATCTTTCGCTTTAGGAGTGTATTATTTGGTGCTACATCCAGTCCGTTCCTACTTCAAGCGACGATAAATGCACACCTTAAACGTATGGAAAGTCCATTGAGTAAAGTAATGAGCAAACAATTTTATGTGGACAATTTCCTGGGTGTGACGTCAACTGAAGAGGAACTGTTAGTGACTTATGGAGAGGCTAATAAAATAATGCAAAGTGCAAATATGCCTCTGAGGGAATGGAATAGTAATTCGTCCAAATTAAAGGACAAAATAAGTAAAGATTACCCTGGAGATGAAGTGCCAAATGTAGTAATGTATTGGGATTAACTTGGGATACTGAGAGAGATTTGTTAATGTTAAAACCTAATAATTACAGT
>NW_027201289.1:0-12010 GCF_038502225.1 Cherax quadricarinatus
AGCATTGTATTCTTAAATCTATCAAATATTTTCTTGACCTTGTCATTATTACCTGTACTCTCCATAGCTTGCCTTTCAATAGTTGCTTATTTGTTATACTTATTGTTCCCGTTAATTCATTCACATTTCTCTTTGTACTCCATTTGCCTCTTTATCCATACTGTAACTACCAATAAATAATGATTGGACATAACAGTTGAACCTCTAAAAAGTGCACATAGGGAAATCTACCCATCAGTCTTTTATCCACTAGTGCATAGATTAATAAATGTGATATATTCATCTAACTGCTATTCTACCAGGATTGTGGTAGACAGCTGCATTATGCTTTGACACTGAAAGATTCACTTCTTAAATACCAGTCAAGTGAAATGGTAACACAAGAAGTGTAAAATTCTCCTATCACTGGTACAAGGACACATGTGCAACTATTGTGGCATTGTACTGTGACAACATTTCACTCTCCAGGAGCTTTGTCAAGCTGTTGAAGCTTTACAAAGCTACTGGAGAACAAAACATTGCCACAGTGCAACATTAGTTGCATGTTTCCCTTTACCTAACGTATTGTTGGTAATTCTACCAACACTGTTACAGTGGAACCCCGGATTTCATCCTTTTTCTGTTCCAGACTAAATCCAAAACGAAAGAAAACCAAAGCAATATTTCTCGTGAGAAATAATGTAAATACAATTAATCCGTTCCAGACACCCAAAAATATTAACAAAAAATACATTGCTTAAGGAATAACTATAGTTTTACATGCAGAAAACAATGAGAAAGAAATATAAATTACTAATGAAATGGATAAATGAACATTTAACATCACACTTACCTTTATTGAGGACTCTTGTTGGGGTATGGATGGCAAGGAAGGAAGAGGGAGGAGGAGCAGAGGTTATTGTTTGGAACGGGAATCCTCCTCCATAAGGACTTCAGGTATGAAAGCCCTATCCGGGGTTATGTATTTCCCTTCTTCGTCTTTTACTGGCACTGGACCCCTGTTGCACTAAAAATCTGTCCAGAGAGCTCTGTTTCTAGCGGCTCTTTAAGATTTGCCTAAAATGGGACAAGGTATTGTCACTGAACATGTTGCAGATATGGCTTGTATCAGCAGGATGGAACTGATTGTTGATTTGGACTTGCTGTACATCCTGGCGAGCTCGGCCACATGTACGCCACTTTCATATTTTTCTACAATTTCTTGAATTTATCGTGTTTCTCACCTTCTTTACCAAAGGGCTGGCACTAGGAACTTACTTTGGGCCCATGGTGGCTTATTTCGCAGTTGCACTCAATAAACAAGCATGAAAAACAGTGGATTATTACGAAATGTTTTGGATGAATGCTCACTCAACCAGTGACAGAGCCAGACTGAGACACACATGCATGAGCGGCAGTGTCCCGGACAGGCGGACACATCCAGGATGAGGTACAAAATCTGGAGTAAAATTTCGCTGAAAAAAGTGGTTGACATCTGAATCATACGATATCCAGTGCGGACAAAATCCGGGATTCAACTGTATATCTCTCTTTACTTCATAAAGAATATCTTGTACAACAAATACAGTCTTTCACGAGAACAAATTATGATTGACATGTAAGTTGAGCTGTTGGGTGACAGCACCAGTGTCCAGGCATGGACAATATGGCCATAATCCAAACCATACCTAAAAACAAGTGATAAGTATAAATAAGTGGTGAAATTCTAATAACTTGATTGTAAACAACTCAAGGAATGGGTGGCATGTAACCCCATGGGAAGGGAGTATTAAAACTATGCATACATACACCTGAGTTAATCCTATTCACTCCTACCCATACAAACTAAGCCCACCCCTTTTAGTTTTGACTCACAAAATCGTAATAACACGATTGCAAAGAAACCAGGAAATGGGTGGGGTATGAACCCATGGCGAGTGAGTTCTAAAACTCCAGCCCAATGTCTAAGCCACTGGGCCAGCTGGCTACAATAAGAGTCATCCAACTAGGTATATTTCTATACACCATAAGGGGATTAGCATGGACCCCACTGTGATCACAAATGCAACTTTTTACAGATGAATTCCCTGCCAGTGTGGTTGTGGCTAGGGGTCAAACCCCACCCATTCCGTGGTTTGTTTCCTTTTAACTTTGCTTTGCTCAGTATTAGTATGTCAAGTTTTTTCATTTAAATAATGAGTCATTCTCTCATCTGCACTAGAGTCATGCATTTTGAAACATACCAACTTTAAAACTTCCTTACTATTATTTCTAGTATGTAATTAATAGAGAAGAAGGGGTTACTAGGCTCTTTGTCCTATCATTTTAGTCACAATAACACACATGGTTTATAGAGGAAGAATTCTGAACCATTTCCCAATGGAATTTGAAAGGAAACTCTACAAGGAAGAGAACTAATAAGAAATAGAGAAGAAAACCCAAGCAAGTGTGTATATGTACACATTCACATGCACATATATAGTGTATATTAGATGTAAGTGGTGCTTCAAGATGTACCTGTCATCCTATGTGTTTATGAAACAGAAAGAAAAAACTAACAGTCCTGCCAGAGTGTATAACTTATACACTAACAGGACAGGACAGCAACCTCTGGGTGGTTGCTGTCTACAAACCTAGCTATCTACATACATATACAGCACCTCTTTTTGATGTTCCACATTTTCATTGGCTCTCAATTGAGCTATTGTTTCATCCACCAGTGAAAATCGCTGGCGGGTGGAACATAATGAACAAAACTTAATTTGAAGCCAACGAAAATGTGGAACATCAAAAAAAGGGTGCTGTATATGTGGGGCCCTCCTACGTATATATGTATACACATACATATACTGTATTTATATACTTTTCATTCCTTTGTAATTCATAATAGTTCTTATTCCTGTGGTTTTCCTTTTCAATTCCCTTGGGAAGGTGGACACGAACTCTTCCCCCATATGTTGTGTGTGTTGTAGAAGGCGACTAATAAACCAAGTTCAAGATAATAGCTTGGACTTCCAGCAGGCATGCATGAGCATGTTTGATAGGAGTGAATGGAGACAAATGGTCTTTAATACTTGACGTGCCATTGGAGTGTGAGCAAAGTAACATTTATGAAGGGATTCAGGGAAACCAGCAGGCCGGACTTGAGTCCTGGAGATGGGAAGTACAGTGCCTGCACTCTGAAGGAGGGGTGTTAATGTTGCAGTTTAAAAACTGTAGTGTAAAGCACCCTTCTGGCAAGACAGTGATGGAGTGAATGATGGTGAAAGTTTTTCTTTTTCGGGCTACCCTGCCTTGGTGGGAATTGGCCAGTGTGTTAATAAATAAAATAAAAGATAATAGCCACTTTTAAGTAATAAGGTGAAAGGAAAAGGAAGAAAATTTTAAATTTGACTTTGTGTGCAGTTGTAGTATCAGTGTTGAGAAAGATATGTATGTTATGTCCTAGCACCGAGTGACTCAAATTCAAAATCAAATTTTTTATTTCTTTATATGCTGTACAGAGATAATGTAATTAAAAGCAGTGTCTGTAGATAGGAATAAGTAAGGTGCATTTAAGAGAATGAGCCACCATTAATTAAATTATGTTGAAGATGTTTAGGGAATAAGTAATATACATTTTAAAAAAGTAGGTAAATAAAAAAATATGTATGATGAAGAACACAGTGAGAACAGTTTGTATTGGTGGATAAAATCTGAAGACTTGACAACAGAAAATGAATGATTATGATAATTATAATTCTTTTCACTCGTACTCTAGCGACAACTAAATGATCTGACACACTTGCTCCTCACCTTCTTCAGTGCCATCTTAACTCACACTAATTATGAAAATTATACCCATAAAGCTCATGATAATTAGCCCAATTATGATACTTTGATTTTGAAACAGCCAAGAATGTTTCAAAATCAAAATACAGTGGACCCCCGGTTAACGATATTTTTTCATTCCAGAAGTATGTTCAGGTGCCAGTACTGACCGAATTTGTTCCCATAATGAATATTGTGAAGTAGATTAGTCCATTTCAGACCCCCAAACATACACGTACAAACGCACTTTCATAAATACACTTACATAATTGGTCACATTGGGAGGTGATCGTTAAGCGGGGGTCCACTGTAATATAATAGGCAAATTATCATAATGAACTTATTAGTATCATTATCATAATTAGTGTGAGTTAAGATGACATTGAAGGGAAGTGATGAGCAAGTGATGTGTCAGATCATTATTTAGTTCTAGCTAGTGTAAGAGTCAAAGGAAAATAGAGTACAATGAGAATGATGTCATTTAGTAAATATGAAGTAAAATTAATTAAAGAGAGATGGTTAATGAGGATTGTATTGTACTGTATTTCACAAAGTTAAACCCATGTGGGTCATTCAGGGCAAGACAGGTGGAGGATTGATCCTCCATTATCTAATCACAGCCCAATCCCTAACTAGTCAGGCTGTTGGTAATTCCTAACCAGTCAGACTGTTGGTAATCCCTCATCAGTCAGGTGGTTGGTAATCCCTAAACAGTCAGTCTATTGGTAATCCTTAAACAGTTAGGTTGTTGGTATTTCCTTAACAGTCAGGCTGTTGGTAATTGCCCCACGAGGTCAGGAAAGTATTATTAAATTTAATAATGCAGTACTAGAGTGTGCAAAAAGATATTTGTGGTTATGGAAGAGTGGGTGCAGGAAGAAAGAGGAATTATTGATGGGATGACAAGGTATGAAGGAGAAAGGAGGTTAAGGGTGAAAAATGTTAATACAGTATATTATAGACACAGTGTTAGTAGGATAAAGACAGTCTATGGAGAGAAAGAGGCTAAAAGTAGAGAAGGAGAATGAAAAACTGCATTGGAGAGGTGTGCTATGGTTAAGTGTGTTCAGGACCCCATCCCTCTTGAAAAAAATTGAAGACTGGAGTAAAGTAGAAAAAGAGTAGTGGAAGAGGCAAAATGTTGGATGAGGAGACATTTTTATATATTTAATGGATGGGGAGGTGTAACAAGTATTTTGAATTGTTAAGCATGGATAATGAAAGGGAGTTAGGTATGTCATATATGAGACAGAGGAGCTGAAATTGATTGTGACCTCCTTGAAATATCATGTAGGTTGAAAGGGCAGATGGATGAAAGCAGGTAGAGATATAGTTATGGAATGATTGTGTATTTCTTTATTACATGTATGAAAGATGGTTAGTTTCCTACAGATTGGCAGAGTAAATAATACGTATAAGGAGATGAGGACGAGTGTAAGAATTATAGGGAAATAAGTTTGCTGAATATGCTGGGCCAAGTATGTAATAGGATTATAATCAAAATAGGATTGTGGATTGCAGAGGAAAAATTGTGGATTTGGGAATGAGTTTAGGTGCATAAAGTGTGTGCATTTATAGTCTCTAAGTAATCAGTACCTACATAAGGGTAAAGAACTGTTGTATTTATACATTTTGAAAAGTCATGAAACATAGTGAGTAGAGAAGCAATGTGGCATTTTCTCCAAATGAATAGCATGGGTAGTTAAGTGTTAAAAGCTGTAAAACATTTTGAGAAGAGTGAGGCTCTAATTAGAGCATGCAGGAGAGAAAGAGGAATACTCTGCAGTAAAAATAGGACTTACACAGTAATATGTGATGTCACTAGCTATTTAATGTGTATATATGTAGTAGTAAAAGAAGTGAACATTGTAGGGTTGGGAAGAGAAGGTGTAGGCTTGAAGGATAATTAATCTGATATAAAGTGAGATAAATTCTTCCTCCATAAGCCATGCATGTTCTAAGAGGTTACTAAAATGCTGGGAGAAAGGTATTAGTAACCCATTCTCCTGTATAAATTACTAAATTTAAGAAGAAAAAACTAGGTTTTCTTTTTAAATTTAGAAAAACTTGTTTTTCCTTTTAGGTCACCTGCCTCGGTGGGATATGGTCAGTTTGCTGAAAAAAAAATAAAAGTGAGATTTGTCTGAGCTGCTCTTTGCTGTCATCAGTACTTTTGAAAGATTCAGAAAAGAGGTTGCATAATTTGTTGAAAAAAGTTTGAGAAGTTTTGTAAGGAAAACATTTAAGTGATCAGGAGAGAGCAAGTTGATGAGAGAAAATACCTAGGCAATGGAAGATTAGGTATCAGATTAAAGAGGATGAAATGAATGTGTTTAGGTATTCTGGAGTGGGTGTGTTGGTGTACAAGCCTATAAAAGACGAGATGATTCACAGGATATATGAGGGAATGAATATAGCTTGAGTGTTTGGTGTCTGGAATAAAAATGTTTGTCGTGGGATAAGAAAAGTGATTGTACCAGGAAGAACATAAGAATGTAGGAACACTGCAGAAGGCCTACTGGCCCATACGAGGCAGGTCCTTAGAAGTAACAGTGCTTGAGTGTGAGTTATCATCTTTGAATGCTGCAGAGAGGAGGCTGAAGGCAGTAAAAATATTGTTTAGACCAGTATGTAATTTGAATAGCATGCAGATGGTGTATAAATGAGTAATGGATGAAAGGTGGAATGGGGGAAGGCATCAGAAAGAAAGAGCTGGATTTTTTTTTTTTTCTTTTTTTTTTTTTTTGGAGAGAGAGAGAGAGAGAGAGAGAGAGAGGTAAAGGCTTAATAATCCAGCAGGTTTGTCTGAGCATGTTAGATCATTACTAGTACAGACAATTGGTTTTTAGTCTTTCACATACTCTTAAGAGTACTGTTAATTTATGTGAAGGGATTCAGTTAAACTGGTTAGCTGAGCATCTGACCCTCTGAATTTATGATGAGCATAGGAATTTGTGATGTCATATTTCCACACTACACCTCTCTGTGACCTTTTGAAATATTTTCAGGTAAACATTACATACAAAGTATTCACTTAACCAGAGGCTTTTAATTCATTTTGTGGATTACCTGCTGAAATATCTTAGAGAGAGTTACAGGATTTCCAGAGGTATGGGAGAAGTTACAAAAGCTAAACATTCAATAAAAACATCACAAACATGTAAATTATTCCCGGTAATCAGTATCTGCAGAAATCCTTGTGGACAGGTGCAAGGTGAAATGCCATTTACAGAGATATAAAAGAATCCCATTAAGATATTTGTTATATTTTCTAAATTTTATATAGTCTGTAATGTATGTTCAGAGTCCTGAAGATGGATGACTGAATCACCAAAATATTAATTTAAATAAATTTTGAAAAAAAAAAGAAGTTAGTCTTTCTTGCTACCTTAAAACAGATCACGAAAGCACTACTCACCAATGCCTCAAGAAACAGCAAAGTTTGCCTCCTAGTGGTGAAGGCACCACATGCTAGGCATTTAATTTTGGTTCCTAATTTATACTTTGGCTTTTATTGATCCTCAGGCAGTTTGCACTGATGTATCTCTTTTCCTAGCTGCCCTCATTCTCACCAAAAATTAGTTGCATCTCTAGCAGTGTGTCAGTAGATCAATTTGGGCTTCATGGTCTCATGTGCCATACATCAAGAGAGCATGCCAGCATCAGTGATATTATCAAGCAAAACCTTCCTATAGCCAATTGCCCAGCAGATCGGGACCCTCGGGTAACCAGGTTCAATGGCAGCCAGAAACACCTGGATGGATTCACCATGCTACTCTTAGAAAGAAAAAATAAGCAAATAGAACGAGATTACACCTTTGCATCTACAATGTCTGACACCTACCTTAAATACTCCAAAGTATAAGGTGTTGGTACTTCCAATTCCAGGGAGACCCAGGAGATCAACAGGTACAGGGACCTGGCACCATGCTGTAACTGTTCCAAAAGGATTGGAGATTCTGGAACCACGAGGCAAGTGTGCACTTGAGTTTCTGAAGGAGTTAAGTGATAAAAAAAACAAGGACCCCAGAGGAACCAGCTTTCTTTTCCAGAGACTCAGCATTGTGGTCCAGAGAAGAGATGCCTGCAGTATCCTGGACATGCACTTTACCACTGGGGAGCTGGATGAACTGTTTGAAATATACAGTTCCTGCAAAAATAATCTGGACCTCACCTTTATTATTAAGAAAATATGTAGTTAAAAAGCAACAATATAAACATTATAGAACAAAAACTAATAGTACTACTTAGTACGTGAATAAATATTTAGTCATCTACCCCTTGGAAATGATGAACATTTGAAGCCGTTTGGACATGCTTTAACTTAGATTCCTGAAGTAATCAAGGGATAACTGCTTGACCCAAGTGTCCTTGATCTCCTGCTGCAGGCACAACATGGATGAAATGTGGCAGAATTCAATCTTTTTCATGATATTCCAGAAATTCTCAATAGGATTGAGTTCTGGACTGTTTCTTGGCCACTGTAAAACCTCAATATTCATCAGGTGGTCCTCGAAAATGGTGAGTAGTGATTGGCATTCATTGTAACATTTTGGAGAAGGAAGTACAAGTCTCCATGACCAAGTACACCGCTAAAGCAACCCCAAACCATGATATATTGTGGGTGCTTTATAATGCTCACTGTGTATGCAGGGTCATACCTGATGAAGGAGGAGGGGCACCTCATGCTGCTGTGATGAACTTGAATGCAATATACATATATATATACATATATATATATACATATATATATACATATATATATATACATATATATATACATATATATATACAGTGGACCCCCGCATAGCGAACTTAATCCGTGCAAGAGGGCTGGTCGTTATGCGAAATGTTCGCTATGCGAATTAATTTTCCCCATAAGAAATAATGGAAATAAAATTAATCCGTGCAAGACACCCAAAAGTATGAAAAAAAATTTTTTTTACCACAAAAAAATGTTAATTTTAGTACACACAAACTGAAAAAGGCATGCACAATTACATGACACTTACTTTTATTGAAGATCTGGTGATGATTGATGGGATGGGAGGAGGGGAGAGAGAGTGTTAGTGTTTAGAAGGGGAATCCCCTTCCATTAGGACTTGAGGTAGCAAGTCCTTTTCCGGGGTTACTTCCCTTCTTCTTTTAATGCCACTAGGACCAGCTTCAGAGTCACTGGACCTCTGTCGCACAACAAATCTGTCCATAGAGCTCTGTACCTCCCGTTCCTTTACGATTTGTCTAAAATGGGCCATAACATTGTCATTGAAATAGTCACCAGCACGCCTTGCAACAGCTGTGTCAGGGTGATTTTCATCCATAAAGGTTTGCAGTTCAACCCACTGTGCACACATTTCCTTAATTTTTGAAGTAGGCACAATGGATTCCACAACTGGCATAGGCTTCTCAGGGTTAGCCCCAAACCCTTCAAAATCTTTCTTAATTTCCATACTAATTCTTCCTATCAAACACGCTCACGCATGCCTGCTGGAAGTCCAAGCCCCTCGCACACACGGCCTCCTTTACCCCCTCCCTCCAACCCTTCCTAGGCCGACCCCTACCCCGCCTTCCTTCCACTACAGACTGATACACTCTTGAAGTCATTCTGTTTCGCTCCATTCTCTCTACATGTCCGAACCACCTCAACAACCCTTCCTCAGCCCTCTGGACAACAGTTTTGGTAATCCCGCACCTCCTCCTAACTTCCAAACTACGAATTCTCTGCATTATATTCACACCACACATTGCCCTCAGACATGACATCTCCACTGCCTCCAGCCTTCTCCTCGCTGCAACATTCATCACCCACGCTTCACACCCATATAAGAGCGTTGGTAAAACTATACTCTCATACATTCCCCTCTTTGCCTCCAAGGACAAAGTTCTTTGTCTCCACAGACTCCTAAGTGCACCACTCACTCTTTTTCCCTCATCAATTCTATGATTCACCTCATCTTTCATAGACCCATCCGCTGACACGTCCACTCCCAAATATCTGAATACGTTCACCTCCTCCATACTCTCTCCCTCCAATCTGATATTCAATCTTTCATCACCTAATCTTTTTGTTATCCTCATAACCTTACTCTTTCCTGTATTCACCTTTAATTTTCTTCTTTTGCACACCCTACCAAATTCATCCACCAATCTCTGCAACTTCTCTTCAGAATCTCCCAAGAGCACAGTGTCATCAGCAAAGAGCAGCTGTGACAACTCCCACTTTGTGTGTGATTCTTTATCTTTTAACTCCACGCCTCTTGCCAAGACCCTCGCATTTACTTCTCTTACAACCCCATCTATAAATATATTAAACAACCACGGTGACATCACACATCCTTGTCTAAGGCCTACTTTTACTGGGAAAAAATTTCCCTCTTTCCTACATACTCTAACTTGAGCCTCACTATCCTCGTAAAAACTCTTCACTGCTTTCAGTAACCTACCTCCTACACCATACACTTGCAACATCTGCCACATTGCCCCCCTATCCACCCTGTCATACGCCTTTTCCAAATCCATAAATGCCACAAAGACCTCTTTAGCCTTATCTAAATACTGTTCACTTATATGTTTCACTGTAAACACCTGGTCCACACACCCCCTACCTTTCCTAAAGCCTCCTTGTTCATCTGCTATCCTATTCTCCGTCTTACTCTTAATTCTTTCAATTATAACTCTACCATACACTTTACCAGGTACACTCAACAGACTTATCCCCCTATAATTTTTGCACTCTCTTTTATCCCCTTTGCCTTTATACAAAGGAACTATGCATGCTCTCTGCCAATCCCTAGGTACCTTACCCTCTTCCATACATTTATTAAATAATTGCACCAACCACTCCAAAACTATATCCCCACCTGCTTTTAACATTTCTATCTTTATCCCATCAATCCCGGCTGCCTTACCCCCTTTCATTTTACCTACTGCCTCACGAACTTCCCCCACACTCACAACTGGCTCTTCCTCACTCCTACAAGATGTTATTCCTCCTTGCCCTATACACGAAATCACAGCTTCCCTATCTTCATCAACATTTAACAATTCCTCAAAATATTCCTTCCATCTTCCCAATACCTCTAACTCTCCATTTAATAACTCTCCTCTCCTATTTTTAACTGACAAATCCATTTGTTCTCTAGGCTTTCTTAACTTGTTAATCTCACTCCAAAACTTTTTCTTATTTTCAACAAAATTTGTTGATAACATCTCACCCACTCTCTCATTTGCTCTCTTTTTACATTGCTTCACCACTCTCTTAACTTCTCTCTTTTTCTCCATATACTCTTCCCTCCTTGCATCACTTCTACTTTGTAAAAACTTCTCATATGCTAACTTTTTCTCCCTTACTACTCTCTTTACATCATCATTCCACCAATCGCTCCTCTTCCCTCCTGCACCCACTTTCCTGTAACCACAAACTTCTGCTGAACACTCTAACACTACATTTTTAAACCTACCCCATACCTCTTCGACCCCATTGCCTATGCTCTCATTAGCCCATCTATCCTCCAATAGCTGTTTATATCTTACCCTAACTGCCTCCTCTTTTAGTTTATAAACCTTCACCTCTCTCTTCCCTGATGCTTCTATTCTCCTTGTATCCCATCTACCTTTTACTCTCAGTGTAGCTACAACTAGAAAGTGATCTGATATATCTGTGGCCCCTCTATAAACATGTACATCCTGAAGTCTACTCAACAGTCTTTTATCTATCAATACATAATCCAACACCATGGGGAAGTGGAAAAGAATCTTTCCTCCGTAAGCCATGCGTGTCGTATGAGGCGACTAAAATGCCGGGAGCAATGGGCTAGTAACCCCTTCTCCTGTAGACATTTACTAAAAAAGAGAAGAAGAAAAACTTTATGTATATATATATATGCAAGGAATTTGCAAGAGCAGGCGAAATATACACAAACCCTGATCTCTGGCTGAAGGAGACTCGAACCTACGAACCTTGGAACAAGGTATGAAGTGCTATACCAATCTCACCACATTGGACCAAGGCAGCCAGGATACAGGGAGAAGGCTTACAGCTTTTCATCTCATCCCCTGCATGCATCAGCCTTACTAGAGATTTTAACAATGCAAGGAATTCGCAAGAGCAGGCAAAATATACACAAACACTGATCTCTGGCTGAAGGAGACTCAAACCTACGAACCTTGGAACAAGGTAGGCAGTGCTATACCAATCTCACCACACTGGACCAAGGCAGCC
>NW_027201290.1:0-12007 GCF_038502225.1 Cherax quadricarinatus
GTACTGTGCCTTGTGGAACAGAGCTCTTCATTATTGCAGTCTCCTATTTAACTCTATTGACCACTACTCTTTGTGTTCGATTTGTTAGGAGTAGATAGAGGATACAAAGACACAAAGTGCAGGAAAGAGAAACAAGGCTAGAGATCAGCAAGGACACCAAGAGTTGAGAGGACCAGCAAACACATCCACTCAAAGAACCACCCATAGAACACCACAATCAAGCATATTAACCCAAATCAAACTACACTCCACACTCACAGACCTCCCTCTCCCCCTGAACACAACCCCCACTTAAACATCAGCCACCCATAATGTCATGCCAGGTTTCTCACTCCCCAGCTCCCACAAACCCCCCGAATACAATTTTGGAAAAGAAGCTGAAGGTATGGTACGAAGGTGTGGCACGAAAGAATCATGGAGGCATGCCCAGACTCAATCTTCTTAACAAGGTATCAGATCATGAGGAAAGAGAGGGAACACAAGGGGAGGAGGAGTTGCACTGCTCATCAAAAACCAGAGGAGTTCGAAGGATTATGCAAAAGGAAAGCAAGGGACAACATAATAGAAACTCTTCAGACTGGGGGTGCCAAGGTAGAGATTGCAGTGATGTGCAAACCGCCACTCAACAGCAGCAGGCCAAGACAAGAGTACGATGAGAATAACAGAGCAATGGTTGATACACTAGTTGAAGTTGCCTGGCAGGGCAACATGGGCATGGTAAAGTTACTAGTTGTGGGTGATTTCAATCACAAGGAGATTGACTGGGATAACATGGAGCCACATGGGAGACCAGAAATATAGATGGCGAAGATGATGCAGGTGGTACTGTAAAACCTTTTGCATCAACATGTTTGCTACACTACCAGAGAGAGGGAGGAGAGGATGACCCAGCAAGACTGGACCTCATATTCACCTTGCGTAGTTCAGACATTGGGAACATCACATTTGAAAGACCCTTCCGAGCTAGTGATCACGTGGTCCTGAGCTTGGAATACAATATAGAGCTAAAAGTAGAAAGGGAAGCAGCACGAGGAGGATGGGAGAAACCAATCTATAAAGAAGGGACTACACAGGCTTGAAGAATTTCCTGCATGAGGCATAGTGGGAGAGAGAGCTGGTGAGAAAAAAAAAACAGTGAATAAAATGGTGGCTTACGTGACCACAAAATGAAACAGAATCAATAGGAAAACTAGTACGAGCTCTTGTTTCACCCAAAGGTGTAGAGGGGCCAAACCTAAGTGTGCTAGAGAATTGAAAACATATAGAAGACAAAGAGCCCAGGAAAAAGGAGGTTAGCCTAGAAGCCGAAAATAAATATGAATGCCTGATGAAGGAGCCCAGTTTCAATACGAGAAGGACACAACATCGCATATGAAGAGCTAAACACGAGATTTAAGAAAGAATTTTTAATAGAGACAGACTGGAATGGTAGGGTACAGCAACAAGTGCTGGACACATTACACACACACCCAAGGAGGAACTAAAGAGACTGCTAAGTGAACTATATACCTCAAAGATGGTGGGACTGGACGTCTCTACATGGGTCCTTAGAGAGGGAGTAGAGACACTGTGTGCCACTGAAAGTCTTCAACACTTCTATCGACAAGGCAATTACCTGAGGTGTGGAAGACAGCAAACGAACGGAGACAGTCATGTAATATTAAACTACAGACCACTGTCACTGACATGTTTAGAATGCAAAGTCATGGAGAAGGTTATCAAAAAAAGACTGGTGGAGTACCTAGAAAGGAATGAAATTATACATGATAATCAACACGGTTTCATGAAGGGAAAATCCTGTGTCACGAACTTACTGGAGTTATATGAGGTGACAGAAGTAAGGCAGGATACAAAGGGGGTGGGAGGACAGACTGAATTTTCTTGGACTGTAAGAAGGCTTTCGACACAATTCCGCACAAGGGATAAGAGCAAAAGCCGGGGGAGCAGGCAGGAATAACAGGATAGACACTGCAATAGCTCAGAGAATACTTGATAGGAAGGAAACAACAAGTGATGGTTCGTGACAAGATGTCATAGTGGGCGCCTGCGACTAGCGGCTTTCCACAGGATCAATTCTGGAATATGAGAATGGCATGACGGAAGGGTTAGATTCAGATGTGTTTCTGTTTGCAGACGACCTGAAGCTAATGCGGAAAATTCGAGTGGATGAGGATCGAGTAGAACTAAAAAGGGATCTGGACAAGCTGTAAGCCTTGATCAAAAACTGGTTCCCGAAACTTAACCACAACAATTCATAGTCTTGAATATTGGGGAAGGTCAAAAAAGGCCGCCGGCAGAGTACAGGCAGAGTACCGGAAAGAATCTTGGGGTGAATATAATACCGAATACATCTTTTGAGGTGCACATTAACCAAATAACTGCTTTAGCTTATGGGCGTCTGGTAAACGTAAGAGTAGCGTTTCGACACCTTAGCAAGGAATCGTTCAAGACTCTGTACACTATGTATGTTAGAACTGTATTGCAATATACAACACCATTATGGAACCCACACCTGGTCAACCACATCAAGAAATTAGAGAGAGTGCAAAGATTTGCAACAAGACTAGTTGCTGAGCCATGGGGCATATCCTATGAGAAAAGGTTAAGGAAAATCCTCCTGACGACGCTGGAGGACAGAGGGAACATGAAAACTGCGTATAAAATACTGAGGTGGATAGCAATGGATGTTTCAGAGATGGGACACAGCAACAAAGAATCACAACTGAAATTTAAAGATATAGATGTGTTAAAGGATGTTAGGAAACATTTTCTCAGCCATAGAGCTGTCATAGAGTGATGTAGTGGAGGCAGGATCCATACTTAGCTTTAATGCTGCAAGAGTCGGGAGTTAATGTAGTTTTATGAAGATTATTTAATTGATGTATGAAACCTTATGAGCCATTTTTTTCATATTGTAAATATTAGCGGAGTTGTTTACTTTGAAAATATTAGTGATTGGGTAGGTGTATGTTGAGGTATTAACTCATTACCGCTGATGATCACCGTACTAGACTGAGGTGTCACAGTATACATTTTAACTGAATTTAAATGGAAGTAATTTCTGGCAACTTTCCGTGAAGTTTCTGTTACTAGTACATCTGTTGTGAATAAATAGAATCATGAGACGAACAAAGTGCACCAGGAATTGTCACAGTAAGAGGGCGAGGCTGTTAAACGAGTCTCCATCATCAAATTCTTGTCCGACTGAATTACTGTGAATCCACATAGGGAAGACGTGCTATTGTTGCCGGAATGGGTAACAAATCTCATGAGCTTAGTGATACGTCAGTGTAACTGCAGAAAGCACATGATAACCAATCACTCTCACCCGCCACCGAGAGGATTAAACGGAATCTGAAACGAGTGCAGCGAATCATTTTCTCTTCCCCACACAGGTGTTGGAAGAAATGATCATTGAAGCTCGGTTGTTGATGGGTGTTGCATAATGTGTTAGTCAGTAAACACCGTGTGTTAGTGAAGAAACGACAGGTTTAGGTCGGTCGCTGATGGGTGTTGAAGAATGTGTGAGTCAGTAAACACCGTGTGTTATTGAAGAAACGACAGGTTGAGGTCGGTCGTTGATGGGTATTGCATAGTGTGTGAGTCAGTAAACACAGTGTGTTATTGAAGAAACGACAGGTTGAGGTCGGTCGTTGATGGGTATTGCATAGTGTGTGAGTCAGTAAACATCGTGTGTTACTGAAGAAACGACAGGTTGAGGTACTGAATATCACAACACATTAAATCAACGATGGATAACAATAAGTTCGCCAGTGAAAAATAATACCAGTTGACCTGAAAGATAGTTTCACCGGTTTATCCACCAGTCGATGCTTCACCACTCCACTCTCTCTCTACTAACCCCATGTCAGTCAGACAACTGTCTAACTGAACCGGTCACTACCTCCACAAAAGATGTTTTGGAACAACTAAGATATTAGAAGAAAGAATAACAAATGAGGAAGACATCTTGAATTCAACGAGATGTATATTGAATTTTATACATCTACATTTAGCATTGTATTATCTTTGCATCTTTATTAATACAGTTGTAAAATAAACATTATTTTTTCAATAATGTACTCACTGATATACGAAAGACATTTGGTGTAAACCTCTATGAAAATTTACTTTGGTGGTATAGTGTAGAATAAAGAATAATGAATTCTAAAAAACGAAAAGAGACTTAATGAATCATGTACTATAAACTTCTACAAACAGCCTCGTTTGTGGTATTATGTGGAACATGTATAATCAGTTAGACAATAATAACAGAATAAACTAATGAATTGAAATAAAGAAGTATAAAGACTGAAGGTGGGAGTGGAAGAATAGCTGTCATAAAGCAAACCCACTCCACTGTCACTGCGACCATTGAGGTGATCATGGTAGGTGTAGTGACACAGACACAGCGACCTACATATCACTGACCCTCTCACTCTCACTCGTTCCCGGGTGGGGCGAAAAGCCTCAAGAGAGGCGGTCTCTGTTTTGTAGACCATACACACTAACATCAATGATAAAGTGTTAGCGTGACTATGTGTATCACTAATGCGATGATGTGCCTCAATATATCAATAATATCAAGATATGTCTAAACGTTTAAGTTTTTTGAGAACGTGATTATGTGTGTCAGCTATGTCACTTATGTGAGAGTGTAAGTGAAATATGAGAACAATGTGTATAACAGTATAAAATCTAAGCATAACAAACCATCATAACATCACTGAATATCAGTATTACACTGCTAAATAATGTAATGATAACAGTGAGTTGCAGAATATTGATAAAAACAATGTGTGTTATAATGTTGGTAGAATTATCGACAATATGTTGAGTAAAAAAACACAAGTGCAACTAATGTGACATTTTATTGCGGCAACGTTTCGCTCTCCAGGAGCTTTGTCAAGCCGTAGCAAACAATACATGGACACAGAGGGTATATATGGGTTTAGAGTGAAGTGTAATGCTAGTGGTAGTAGTAGTAGTATCAATGCTAGTGGTAGTAGTAGTAGTATCAATGCTAGTGGTAGTAGTAGTAGTATCAATGCTAGAGGTAGTAGTAATAATAATACATGAGGTAGTTGTAATACTACTCCCACTAGTATTACAACTACTACACCTCCCTCTAAGCCTATATATACCCTCTGTATCCATGTATTGTTTGTAACGGCTTGACAAAGCTACTGGAGAGCGAAATGTCGCCACAATAAAATGACACATTAGTTGCACTTGTGTTGTTTTACTTAACAAAAACAATGTGAAAAAATGTCATTACAAACAAGTAGAATAGAATTGTGTAATTGTTGCATACACTGCAATAATATTGCAGTTTAACAACGAGTTCAACAGCTTAAGAACATTTTATAACTGTATAATAACCATAAATAAAAGCATACCAGAGAAGTTATAATGTATAAGAGTATATCAACACAGTATAACAATATCACGACATTGTTCACCAGCATAATACATTTGTGTCACATTATAATTCCAGTGGGCAGTGGAGAACATGACGTTCAATGGTGACAAGTTCCAGCTGCTTAGGTATGGAAAGAATGAAGAACTCAAAAGGAACACTATATGCAAAAATCAAGAGGGTCACCAAATAGAACGTGAGGAACACGTAAAAGACCTGGGAATAATTATGTCAGCTGACCTTTCTTTTAAAGACCATAACAAGACAAAGATCACGACAGCCAGGAAGATGACGGGGTGAGTACTGAGAACTTTCAAAACAAGGGAAATAATGCCGATGGTGACACTCTTCAAATCGCTAGTGCTCCCTCACTTAGAATATTGCTCAGTGCTGACGGCCCCGTTCAGAGCAGGAGAAATATCAGAGCTGGAACAAATACAGAGATCGTTTACGGCTCACATTGAGCCAGTAAAGCACCTAAATTACTGGGAACGCCTTCAAGTCTTGAACATGTACTCATTGGAGCGGAGGAGAGAGAGATACATGATAATATATACCTGGAAAGTACTCGAGGGCTTGGTCCCAAATCTGCACACTGCCATAACAACATACTGGAGTGAGAGATATGGGAGGAAGTGTAAAATAAACCCAGTGAGGAGCAGGGGTGCGGTGGGGACAATAAGGGAACACTGTATCAACATCCGGGGTCCCAGACTATTCAACATCTTACCAGAAGATATCAGAAACACTGCTGGAACAAGTGTAGAAGCCTTCAAGAGGAAACTGGACAAGTATCTTCACCAGGTGCCAGATCAACCAGGCTGTGATGGATATGTGGGGCAGCGGGCCTCCAGCAGCAACAGCCTGGTTGACCAGGCAAGCACCAGACGAGCCTGGCCCATGGTCGGGCTCCGAGAGTAGTGAAACTCCCAAAACTCTTCAAAGGTATATCAAAGGTATTTTTTTAGCAGTGAGGTTCAAAAAAGGTGTCTCCTAATACGACAAAGTTAACTTTGTTTTTAGTTCACGTCTTCCAGCTGGGTACAATATTGAAGTGCTGGTGCATCTCTTGGCTAGAATAGTACCCACTATATTTTGTTTCCGTGCAGACTGACTCGTTGTTCCGGTAAAATCATTTAATAATCTTCGAATCGTTGGAATCACTTTTTAAATTTTACCACTTGAGTGGTTTCCAGAATGCAATGTTATTAAGTTATTAAGTGATATATGTCTCAATTGCTAATTGCATTTAATAAATAGATATATTTATTTATATTCAGTTTTTTCATGAATGATTTTCTTTCTGATCGACTCGAAAATATTTATGATGATGCATTTTATGAGAAGGATGATTCTACGTAAGTTAGTCACAATAGGTGCATATTAAGATTTGACTTTATTTTTAAAATAAAATATAGAATCCATGTAAACAGATCTGTTACTGGATTAGTATCTTCACTTTTCCCTAATTCATTCAACTTTTAGTTATCAGTTTCTTCGTAACTTAATGTCTTTGTGAACATTGGCAACTGTGTGTTCGCGTGTCTCTGTGTGCTTACCTATTTTTGCTTACCTATTTCTGGTCACAGCTCCTGTCCCCACCTCTTCACTGGTCGCTACTAGGTCAACTCCCTCCCTGCTCCATGACCTTTGTAATATCTCTTCTTAAGAGTTATCCCGCTGTTCTTAACACGTATACACATATCACATTAGGGTCTTATAATATAAAAAAAAAATTCTTAGTTCGTATTCACTGTTAGTACCTTAATAATTTATCTTGTAAGAAATCAATAATTTATCTTGAGTTGGAAACCATGACACTAAGTGAAATCACTCTGGTGTTTTTAGTCACTAGAGAGACCAAACAAAATGGGTAGAAAATGTATAAAAGATATGAATAAAATTTTTTGACTTTCTTATTTTCAATTTTTAAGCGATGAGTGTATTTTTCAATTAATATTTTCCACGAGAAAGTCCAACAATTCACCAGCAAGAGAGAGAGAGAGAGAGAGAGAGAGAGAGAGAGAGAGAGAGAGAGAGAGAGAGAGAGAGAGAGAGAGAGAGAGAGAGAGAGAGAGAGAGAGAGAGAGAGGTAGAAAGAACACACCACTCGGTACTTCTGTTGAAGTTCCGGAAACGAAGCCAGTAGAAACGGTAGCAGGTCCAGCTGTGGAATACACAGATGCAGTTTTGTGAATGTAGTGACCTGTGATGGTCGTGGTATGATACACAACAGCCTCACACCTGACTCCACTGGGGGGATCTTAAAGATCTCTATATTTTGTCCCATATAATTCAGTCAAAATGTACAATAATTCTAGGCATTAATGACGAATGTATCCAGGAACATTACTCGTTATTTACTTGTGTAAAAAGAGATCCATTGACCCACTGCTGTGTTATAGGTATTTCCAATATTAAAATATTAATTGTAATGACGAAAGGATTTATCACAGATTCTAAAAGACACAATTTTTTTTACTCATCTAAGGAGAATTTTCCAAAGTAATTTGGTTATTCTCTAGTTTTATTAGTCATCACTCTTGCTATCTCCTCACAGATCATCTTCATTCACTAAAATGAAAAATTGCCAGTCATTTGCTTTTCATTTTAATTGCTCCTGCATATTCATCAAATGAATGCTCGAAGTCACTGATGTATCCCAATTACCCTTTTTGTATCAGGTAATAAATTATAAGTTCTTCTGCTGGGCAGTTCTATGGTAATGACTCTTCTTCTTTGCATAGTTTCAGATGTTCAATATGTAATCGCTGTAACTTTAAAGTCATATAACATAATGTGTTAGCCTGGGCGGAGGATCCAAACTAATGGTTAATAACAATTATCACAGAGTTACATGAAGAGAGTAAAGTTGATCCAATTTATTATTGCTATAAAATACAGTAACGTCAATGAGAACCAAAAAAAGAAAAAAGAAATCTGAAACAACATTTCCATAGAGTGTTTTATATCCGTTTTTGTCTAGATGGAGCCAAGAACTTATATATAAACATAATATTGTTAAAGACGTATTCACAAACTCGAATTTTATACTATAAGCGCATTTGCATACTGATTGACCTTGTCTGACCTTAACTTCATTTAATAAATATCTGGTTCAAGTGAATTGTTTACCCAAGTAGACGATGCAGTAAATCTCAATTTACAGCTCTCTTAGTGATATATCGATCTTAGGTGTTACTCTCTACAAATAGTGGGTAATGTATGTTAAATACTTCTGCCTTTATCATCTTAAAAAACTCATCTTAGTCTCATTTTATTGCATCAGATTTACAGCGGTTCTATTAATCCTCAACAGTTTTTCAGTTGGGTAAAATGTTCCCAAAATAGAAAGCAGTAACATCTTAAGAAGTTTAATTAATCTGTAGGAGAAATAAAGGAATTCGACTCCACGAATTCGTCTTTGAGGTAGAAGGCCATTAATATGAATAACGTTTATGTGGTGACTTTATCTGCCACCACAAATGCATCCCCATCTCATTTGGCTACTACCATACGGAAACGTTTCCAGAAAGCGGTCGTCAATTATCTCTACTCAGTATAATGTACCATTCATGATCTGTTTACATGTTGTATTGTACTCGTTGTTTCTACCTGCTAAACTTGACATGACGTTGGCAAAGCCACGCACTCTAAGAAACCCATCAGTTATCAAATGAAAGTTGGTGAGCACAGAGGTACTAACCTTACTCCACCCCCGAGTAAATATCCGAAGCACTTTTAGACATATTCAAACCTCGAAAATATACAGTAAATTAATTACACTAATCTAGAAAAATGCCATTGTGGGGTTTAGGCCCCTTTCAATGCAGTCTTCCATTTCCCACCCACTGACTTCCTGTCAACAAATTTTAAGGCTTTCAACTAATTTTTTTGAGATAATTTATAATGCTTGATATGCTATTGCTATTATTAATCATTATTTAGCAAATTTTTTGCCATTTTTGGGCAAAACCAGTTAAGAAATGAGATCAATCTGTCTCCTCTCCCTCCTGATTTTTAAAGAACATGTAAGTTGTCGTGCCTCAATCTCAATGAATATGCTTCTATAGCAGACAATGAACTTTCAAAAGAATATCAATAAAATATTTCCAGTTGACGTCAGATCAAAATAAGTTCAGTTGGACAATTTTCAGTTGATCCACTAAAGAAAAATAGAGAAACCCAAATCATTCAGTGATTCATGTGCAAGGCATGGGAGTAATGATGTCAGAAGATATCGCATTCAAGGAACACAACATTGTTGCTATTGCTGAAGCAAGGAAAATAATAGAATGGATAGCTTTCTAAGCAATGGATATGAGCCAGTGATGATACTCTTCGAGTCACTTGTTCTTTCCAGGCTGGAATACTGCTAAGAAACGGGCACAGAACTTTCACTGGCCACTTACACTCAGTCAAACGTCTAAACTACTGAGAACGCCTGCAGTCTCTGCAAATGTATTTCTTCGAACTTAGGCGAGAAAGGTACTTCATAATTTAAACCTTGAAAATCATGCAGGGACTGGTTCTAAAGCTGCACACCGGAATCACTCCGCGTGAAAGATACTTTGCAGATGGTGCAAGGCACCTCCAGTAAAATGCAGGGGCATAACAAGTGTGCTAAAGAAGAACACGTTTACTGTCACAGGTCCCGGACACCTCTACGATGTCCCTCAGTGCATAAAAGAAATTACCACAAAAAACTGTGGGTATCTTCAAAAGGGAACCGGACAAGTTCTTCAATTCATTTCATCACCAGGCGGGCTGAAATTCGTTCATTTTACTGCGTGCTGCTAAGAGTCACAGCTTTGTAGATCAGGCCTTCATCTACCGGAAAGCTTGGTGCTGGACCGGGTCGAGGGGGCGTTGACCTCGAGATGTATCCACCAGGTATCCAGGTATCCTTCAGGTATCCCTCTCCACTACTCACACTCGAATTTTTTGAAAAAAAAAAATCATTGACCTTAACAGACATATTTTTAATGACATGTTATATCGAAATTGCTTCTCAATCTGTTCATATAATCCAAAAACTAAAGACAAACGATTTGACCCCCAAAATTTATTAGCTGTACAAAATCATTATAAATTAACATGTATTTGATAGCAAATTCATAATTAAGGGAAATTGATTTCTCTAAGTTTGTCCGATTTTTCAGTTCTGTAAAACTCTCACGAACTGTAATTGGTATTGAGATGACAACTCAGTATATTGTCCCCCACATGTCCAAACATGTAGATAACATTACAACTTGCCAAATTTTCATCACCAAGAAAAATAATGATCTTCTTTATCATAGTGTGATTTATATTATTCAATTGTAATATGAAGAATCCTTAGGCATCCTTGGAGCAATGCTATCCATTATTTCTTTAAATAACTTTAGTAATATAGTTAATGCTGATGCTAATGGCTTCAACAGGTCTATCCAGATCTTGAATAACACTGAGAAAACGTTAAGAAGCATCTTTCCATCATACATTGCCTAAGTTTCAATAAGACAGCGAAAAACAAACTAAGAAAAAAAATTTACGATAAGTCATATATGACAAGCCCTAAGTGGGTACTGGCACTGCTAGAAGCTGTTTCGGCATTAGCTACTGATAAAACATTGCTAGTCCAAATTTATCATGGTCGTAATTACAGGAAGTGGAGAAAATTAGCGCATGCGAAAAAAGTGTCGCAGAATGTGAAAATTGTTTGTTTGGAACCCGATTATGTGTTCGTGACCAGATGCAACAATTTGGCGATTTTTTTTTTTTGGCTGTGAAGCGATTTGTTCGTGTTCGGAAGCGTTCGTGACCAAAGGTTCCATTAGGTTGCACTACTCAAGTTAATTACATTCTCTGAAATCTTTTTCATGGGACTGCAACTCATCAGCTAACTGAAATGCATTTACAATATAGATTATATACCTACCTTGTTCGACGTATGTAGTTGGGCATATAACGAGACACAACAGCTGTTCTCTTTGATTGACTCCTGGCTTTAGGATTTCTATTAAATTACTCTGTATATAAGCAGAGCTTTACAAAATATTGTAACAGGGATACATCCTTATCGTGGAAGCTTTTATGGGTCTGTGTAGTATTTTTGGCTAAAATATTTAGTACATCAAGAATATTTTAACCGGAAATAAAACTAGATTACCTTCTAGATCCCAATTCCTCATTTAATTATTCTTCTATCAAATTATCCATAGACTTTACAAAATCAGAATTATTTGGAAATTGCTAGTATTTATTACATATAAATTATCTGATGCTTGTAGATTGTCCACAATGATGACAGTGTATCATATCATCTTTACTTATTTCACATCATTTTTTTCTCTTAATATTTCGACTTCTGTCAACGCCAACAACAGCTGTAAATAAAGTTCTCTCTTATTAAAAGTCTTTGATCGACCCCACCAGCACTTTGTTACCTCCACCACCGTTAGTAGTGTGGTGGCCTCCACCACCGTTAGTAGTGTGGTGGCCTCCACCACCGTTAGTAGTGTGGTGGCCTCCACCACCGTTAGTAGTGTGGTGGCATGTTAGTGGTGACCGATGAACGGGTGATTTTTCTGCCTAAAAAATTCC
>NW_027201291.1:0-12000 GCF_038502225.1 Cherax quadricarinatus
TATTCTATCACACAGGCTGGGTTGCCCTCTCATATTCCATCAGACAGGCTGGGTTGCCCTCTCATATTCCATAAGACAGGCTGTGTTGCCCTCTCACATTCCATCACACAGGCTGGGTTACCCTCTCATATTTCATCACACAGGCTGGGTTGCCCTCTTGTATTCCATCACACGGGCTGGGTTGCCCTCTCATATTCCATCACACAGGCTGGGTTGCCCTCTCATATTCCATCACACAGGCTGGGTTGCCGTCTCATATTCCATCACACAGGCTGGATTGCCCTCTCATATTCCATCACACAGGCTGGGTTGTCCTCTCATATTCCATCAGACAGGCTGGGTTGCCCTCTCATATGCCATCAGACAGGCTGGGTTGCCCTTTCATATTCCATCACACAGGCTGGGTTGCCCTCTCATATTCCATCAGACAGGCTGGGTTGCCCTCTCATATTCCATCACACAGGCTGGGTTGCCCTTTCATATTCCATCACACAGGCTGGGTTGCCCTCTCATATTCCATCACATTCTATCACACAGGCGGATTTGCCCTCTCATATCCCTCTCACATTCTATCACACAGGCTGATTTGCCCTCTCATATTCCATCACACAGGCTGGGTTGCCCTCTCACATTCCATCACACAGGCTGAGTTGCCCTCTCGTAATCAGTCAGACAGGCTGGGTTGCCCTCTCATATTCCATCACACAGGCTGGGTTGCCCTCCCATATTCCATCAAACAGGCTGGGTTGCCCTCTCATATTCCATCACACAGGCTGGGTTGCCCTCTCATATTCAGTCACACAGGCTGGGTTGCCCTCTCATATTCCATCACACAGGCTGGGTTGCCCTCTCATATTCCATCACTCAGGCTGGGTTGCCCTTTCATATTCCATCACACAGGCTGGGTTGCCCTCTCATATTCCATCACACAGGCTGGGTTGCCCTCTCATATTCCATCACACAGGCTGGGTTGCCTTCTCATATTCTATCACACAGGCTGGGTTGCCCTCTCATATTCCATCAGACAGGCTGGGTTGCCCTCTCATATTCCATAAGACAGGCTGTGTTGCCCTCTCACATTCCATCACACAGGCTGGGTTACCCTCTCATATTTCATCACACAGGCTGGGTTGCCCTCTTATATTCCATCACACAGGCTGGGTTGCCCTCTCATATTCCATCACACAGGCTGGGTTGCCCTCTCATATTCCATCACACAGGCTGGGTTGCCGTCTCATATTCCATCACACAGGCTGGATTGCCCTCTCATATTCCATCACACAGGCTGGGTTGTCCTCTCATATTCCATCAGACAGGCTGGGTTGCCCTCTCATATGCCATCAGACAGGCTGGGTTGCCCTTTCATATTCCATCACACAGGCTGGGTTGCCCTCTCATATTCCATCACACAGGCTGGGTTGCCCTCTCATATTCCATCACACAGGCTGGGTTGCCCTTTCATATTCCATCACACAGGCTGGGTTGCCCTCTCATATTCCATCACACAGGCTGGGTTGCCCTCTCTTATTCCATCACACAGGCTGGGTTGCCCTCTCATATTCCATCACACAGGCTGGGTTGCCCTCTCATATTCCATCACACAGGCTGGGTTGCCCTCTCATATTCCATCACACAGGCTGGGTTGCCCTCTCTTATTCCATCACACAGGCTGGGTTGCCCTCTCATATTCCATCACACAGGCTGGGTTGCCCTCTCTTATTCCATCACACAGGCTGGGTTGACCTCTCACATTCCATCACACAGGCTGGGATGCATATACACAGTGTGTAAATCTGTTATTCAGAGCTGAGAGATTCAGTAGAATGAAGTAGAGGAATGATGAGGAATGGGATGAATGATTAGGATTGGGGAATGGGGAGAATGATTGAGAATGATGAAGAAAAATGGGGAATCGGAGGAATGATAGGAATGAGGGAATGCTAGGAAATTAACAGTGCAGCAGTGTGCTGCTGCACTGTTCAATGTGGTAGTTACACAGTGGGAACATCAGCAGTGTGCTGCTGCACTGTTCAATGTGGTAGTTACACAGTGGGAACTAAAGTTAGCTATGTTTTCTTCTCATATTCCATCACACAGGCTGGGTTGCCCTCTCATATTCCATCACACAGGCTGGGTTGCCCTCTCATATTCCATCAGACAGGCTGGCTTGCCCTCTCATATTCCATCAGATTGGCTGGATTGATCTCTCATATTCCATCACACAGGCTGGGTTGCCCTCTCGTAATCAGACAGGCTGGGTTGCCCTCTCATATTCCATCAGACAGGCTGGGTTGCCCTCTCATATTCCATCACACAGGCTGGGTTGCCTTCTCGTATTCCATCACACAGGCTGGGTTGCCCTCTCACATTCTATCACACAGGCTGATTTGCCCTCTCATATTCCATCACACAGGCTGGGTTGCCCTCTCACATTCCATCACACAGGCTGAGTTGCCCTCTCGTAATCAGTCAGACAGGCTGGGTTGCCCTCTCATATTCCATCACACAGGCTGGGTTGCCCTTCCATATTCCATCAAACAGGCTGGGTTGCCCTCTCATATTCCATCACACAGGCTGGGTTGCCCTCTCATATTCAGTCACACAGGCTGGGTTGCCTTCTCATATTCCATCACTCAGGCTGGGTTGCCCTTTCATATTCCATCACACAGGCTGGGTTGCCTTCTCATATTCTATCACACAGGCTGGGTTGCCCTCTCATATTCCATCAGACAGGCTGGGTTGCCCTCTCATATTCAGTCACACAGGCTGGGTTGCCCTCTCATATTCCATCACACAGGCTGGGTTGCCCTCTCATATTCCATCACACAGGCTGGGTTGCCTTCTCATATTCTATCACACAGGCTGGGTTGCCCTCTCATATTCCATCAGACAGGCTGGGTTGCCCTCTCATATTCCATAAGACAGGCTGTGTTGCCCTCTCACATTCCATCACACAGGCTGGGTTACCCTCTCATATTTCATCACACAGGCTGGGTTGCCCTCTTGTATTCCATCACACGGGCTGGGTTGCCCTCTCATATTCCATCACACAGGCTGGGTTGCCCTCTCATATTCCATCACACAGGCTGGGTTGCCGTCTCATATTCCATCACACAGGCTGGATTGCCCTCTCATATTCCATCACACAGGCTGGGTTGTCCTCTCATATTCCATCAGACAGGCTGGGTTGCCCTCTCATATTCCATCAGACAGGCTGGGTTGCCCTTTCATATTCCATCACACAGGCTGGGTTGCCCTCTCATATTCCATCAGACAGGCTGGGTTGCCCTCTCATATTCCATCACACAGGCTGGGTTGCCCTTTCATATTCCATCACACAGGCTGGGTTGCCCTCTCATATTCCATCACACAGGCTGGGTTGCCTTCTCATATTCCATCACACAGGCTGGGTTGCCCTCTCATATTCCATCACACAGGCTGGGTTGCCCTTTCATATTCCATCACACAGGCTGGGTTGCCCTCTCATATTCCATCACACAGGCTGGGTTGCCTTCTCATATTCCATCACACAGGCTGGGTTGCCCTCTCTTATTCCATCACACAGGCTGGGTTGCCCTCTCATATTCCATCACACAGGCTGGGTTGCCCTCTCATATTCCATCACACAGGCTGGGTTGCCCTCTCTTATTCCATCACACAGGCTGGGTTGCCCTCTCATATTCCATCACACAGGCTGGGTTGCCCTCTCATATTCCATCACACAGGCTGGGTTGCCCTCTCTTATTCCATCACACAGGCTGGGTTGCCCTCTCATATTCCATCACACAGGCTGGGTTGCCCTCTCTTATTCCATCACACAGGCTGGGTTGCCCTCTCATATTCCATCACACAGGCTGGGTTGCCCTCTCTTATTCCATCACACAGGCTGGGTTGACCTCTCACATTCCATCACACAGGCTGGGATGCATATACACAGTGTGTAAATCTGTTATTCAGAGCTGAGAGATTCAGTAGAATGAAGTAGAGGAATGATGAGGAATGGGATGAATGATTAGGATTGGGGAATGGGGAGAATGATTGAGAATGATGAAGAAAAATGGGGAATCGGAGGAATGATAGGAATGAGGGAATGCTAGGAAATTATGGGAATAATGGGGAATGATTTGATATGATGGAAAATGAGACGGAATGATGAGAAATGATGAGGAATGATGGGAATGGGGGAAGGAAGAGGAATGGTGGGGAATGCGATGAATGATTGGGAATAATGGGAAACGACGGGAAATGATGAGGAGTAATGGCTTATGATGAGGAATGGTGGGGAATGGGGGAATGATGAGAAATGATGGGGAATGATGGGAAATTATGGGGAATGATGGGGAATGGGGGAATGATGAATGATGGGGAATGATGACGAAAAATGAGGAATGATTGAGAATGATGAGGAGTAATGAGGAATGAACATCAAAATGGTATACAATACCGACAGGTTGTTAGGTAAGACACATATGCAACAGTTAGACAACTTTATTCCGAAACGTTTCGCCTACACAGTAGGCTTCTTCAGTCGAATACAGAAAATAGGCAGGAACAGTAGAGATGTGAAGACGATGTAATCAGTCCATCACCCTTGTAGTCGTAGAATTTGAGGTTGTCAGTCCCTCGGCCTGGAGAAGTTCAGTTCCATAGTCAGGAACTATCTGAAGATCAAGCGACAGTGCGGAGACTTAAATACTGTCGGAAGGAGAGGTGCAGAGTAGTAGTAGTAGTAGTGAGAATGTAACCCCTGAAAGGTCAGGTCCCTCTCAGATCCAACAATTCTCACTAGAAAAGTTTGTCCAAGGTGTTTTCTGTATCAAGATGCTATGTGTTGCAGTGTCTGACAAGATGAACATCAAAATGGTATACAATACCGACAGGTTGGTAGGTAAGACACACAGGCAACAGTTAGGCAACTTTATTCCGAAACGTTTCGCCTACACAGTAGGCTTCTTCAGTCGAATACAGAAAGTAGGCAGGAACAGTAGAGAAGACGATGTAATCAGTCCATCACCCTTAAAGTCGTAGAACTTGAGGTTGTCAGTCCCTCGGCCTGGAGAAGTTCAGTTCCATAGTCAGGAACTATCTGAAGATCAAGCGACAGTGCGGAGACTTAAATACTGTCGGAAGGAGAGGTGCAGAGTAGTAGTAGTAGTAGTGAGAATGTAACCACTGAGACGTCATGTCCCTCTCAGATCCAACCCTTCTCACTTGAAAAGCTTGTCCAAGGTGTTTTCTGTACCAAGATGCCATGTGTTGCAGTCTCTGACAAGATGAACATCAAAATGGTATACAATACCGACAGGTTGTTAGGTAAGACACATATGCAACAGTTAGACAACTACTACTACTACTACTACTACTACTACTACTACTACTCTGCACCTCTCCTTCCGACAGTATTTAAGTCTCCGCACTGTCGCTTGATCTTCAGATAGTTCCTGACTATGGAACTGAACTTCTCCAGGCCGAGGGACTGACAACCTCAAATTCTACGACTACAAGGGTGATGGACTGATTACATCGTCTTCACATCTCTACTGTTCCTGCCTATTTTCTGTATTCGACTGAAGAAGCCTACTGTGTAGGCGAAACGTTTCGGAATAAAGTTGTCTAACTGTTGCATATGTGTCTTACCTAACAGTAATGAGGAATGATTGAAAATGATGAGGAATAATGAGGAATGATTGAGAATGATGAGGAATAATGAAGAATGATGGGGATGATGAAAAATGATGGAGAATAGGGGAGTTGGCAATGAAAGGGAGACGGGGAAATAAGTAAGAGAGATGGTAGAGAAGGCAAAGGGATAGTGTGGAAGGAATGTGTGAAAGGTAGGAGAAAGAAGAGAGAGAGAAAGAGAGAGAGAGAGAGAGGAGAGAGAGAGAGAGAGGAGTTGTTACCACATACCTGGGTATTTGGTAACAACATGCCATCATATAACATATGTCAGATAACATATAGCAGAGTGGTTAAATAACAAAAAGGCACAATACCGTGACTGGAACGATACACAAATAACCCGCACATAAAAGAGAGAAGCTTACGACGACGTTTCGGTCCGACTTGGACCATTGACAAAGTCACACTAACAGAGGTGGAGCAGGACGGCTATATATAGGCAGGAAGAGGTGGAGGTAGTAGTAGTAGTAGTAGTAGTAGTAGTACAAGAATTGTATATAATACCGACAGGATGAAATGACACATGCACGACACCCGGGCATCCCCACCGTAGACGTTTCGCCATCCAGCCAGCCACTGGATGGCGAAACGTCCACAACAAAGACAACCAGACGCCGCACATGTGTCTTAATTTCATCAGTAGTTGTAGTAGAAGAAGAGGTAGTAGTAGTGGTAGTGGTAGAAGTGGGAAATAAGGAAGACGAGCCAGTCAAATACAAAGGAAGGGGAGCACTGCAAGAGAGCTAGAAACCCACAGAGGGAGAGCAAGCGCACCGAGGTGCGTGAAAGGGGAAGTGGTGAAATAAAATAAATGAAGAAGGAATAGAAACACGAGACAGGAGAGAGAAAGACAACCCAGAGGAGAAAAGGAGAGAGGAAAGGGGAAGAGGAAGAAGAAAAAGAAGAAGAAGAAGAATAAGAAGAAGAAATGAGGATTCAGGTTAAGTCACGGGTGTTCTGAAGAAAAGGAGAGAGGAAAGGGGAAGAGGAAGAAGAAAAAGAAGAAGAAGAAGAAGAAGAAGAATAAGAAGAAGAAATGAGGATTCAGGTTAAGTCACGGGTGTTCTGCATTTTACAATGTAGTGGGAGAGGAAGGCATCTACAGAGACGAAGCCAGGGCTAAGGTTCATACAAGGAAAGTTGTGTATTAGAGAGGATTCAACTAAACGGCGACTGTTCGAGTTGGAAGTAGGGAAGACAGTTTTAGCAGAAGACCAGTCAATAGGATGGCTATGATCTCTGACGTGACAGAAAAGAGCATTGTTAGTGTCGGCAAGCCTAACACTATTTTTGTGCTCCCTAAGTCTGTCAGAAAGAGATCGACCAGTTTCTCCGAAGTATTGAAGAGGACAGGAGGAGCAAGAAATAGAATAGACACCAGGAACCTCTGTAGAGGGAGGAGAGGTATGAACGAGATTAGTGCGAAGAGTGTTAGTCTGGCGGAAGGTAAGCTTGATGTCTAAGGGACGGAGAGAATTGTTGAGATTAGAAAGACCGGAAATGTAGGGAAGGCAGAGGATAGAAGAGTTCCCATGAGTAGAGAGTTTGGTAGAGAAGAAATTGCGTTTAGCACGTGAGAGGGCAGAGTCTATGAAATGGGAAGGGTAGCCAAGACGGGAGAACGAATTATGAAGAGTGGAAATTTCTTCTCCGCATCTGTGATCCTCAGTTCCTTCCAGCAGAAATTTCCACTGATTCCAACTGGTCTTCTGCTAAGCAATCTTATACCTTCCAACTCGAGCAATGTCCATGGGTTCAATTGGGCTCCTGCTACAAGCTCACACAAGCTTTCACCTTTGTATGGTAACTACCAGCCTGGAATAAGTCCTCTACAGATGCCCTACTCTCCCACTACATGTAAAATGCTCCCACTTTCCAGGAACACGTGAGCAGCTATGAAGATCTCATTTTCTTTAACTTGGCCTTAACCTTAACTTAACTTACAACTTGCTTCTTCTTCTTCTTCTTCTTCTTTTTAACTTCTTTCCTTCTTTATCCTGCTATCACTACTTACCGCCATAGGTTGTCTTTCTCTCTCCTGCTCTCAATGTTTCCCTAGGCTTAAGCCCAGTTTATTTTTATTTCACCACTTCCTTTCACACCTCAGGTGCAACACTTACTCCCTCTGTAGGGTTTCTAGCTCTCTTGCAGTACTCCACCTTGCCTTTATATTTGGACTGGCTCATCTTCCCTTATTTCCCACTTCTACCCACTACCTACTACCTACCTTCTTCTTCTTACTACAACTACACAGGTAAATTAAGACACATGTGCACGGCGTCTGGTTGTCTTTGTTGTGGACATTCCGCTTCCATCCAGTGGCTGGCTGGATGGCAGGAAAGCATCTAACGTGAGATGCCCCAGGTGTTGATGCATGTGTCGACTCGATCCTGTCCAGGTATTATATACAATTCTTGTGATACCTGCTACTACTACTACTGCTTACCTATTACTGCTACTACTACTACTACTACTACTACTACTACGCTACTACTACTACTACTACCTCCACCACCTCCTTTGCCTGCCTATATACCAGCCGTCCATAGCTCCACCTCTGTTAGGTGTGACTTTGTCCCAGCCTTTTAATGGTCCAAAGTCGGACCGAGAAACGTCTTCATGGAAACTTCTTTTATCTGCGGGTTTTATGTGGTTAGCAAGATGGTGGTGCGCATATTATACATGCTTGCCTACTGCTACTACTAATTCCACCTTCTACTACTACTTCACTACTACTGCTGGCCTTGCTATATAGCTGCTGCTACTTGCTGGCCTGCAAGCTGCTACTTGCTGCTGCCACTTTCTGCTACTGCTGCCTGCTGTTTCTGCTGCTACTGCCTGCTGTTTCTTGCTGCTGCTGCCCTACTGCTGCTGCCTGGCTGCTGCTGCCTGCTGAGCTGCTGCCTGCTGCTGGTTCTGCTGCTGCTGGCTGCTACCAGCTGCCATGCTGCTGCCAGCCTGTTTCTTGCTGCTGCTGCTGCAAGCTGCTGCTGCCAGGCTGCTTGCCTGCTACTGCCAGTTTCCTGCTGCTGCTGCTCAGCTACTGCTACTGCTTGCTGTGCTGCTGCTGCTAGGCTGCTGCTACTGGCCTACTTGCTACTGCTACTTCTACTACGATTCTACTGTCTAATTAATAATGCTGGCCCAACACTAACTACCAATACTTACTACTTACTTTACCTGCCTACTTACTACTACTGCCCACTGCTGCCACTACTTACTGCTACCCCTACTGCTTCTACTACTTACTACCAACTTCCCTAACGCTACTACTACTACCACTTCCACTTCTACTACTACTAATAATAATAATAATGCTACTTCTACTTACACTTAGGTCACACTACACAGGCATGCATATGCATGTATATAAATATATACATCTACATAGGTTTTTCTTCTTTTTCTTAACAGTTCTTGTTCTTCTTTATTCCCTCTATTCTCCATCGGGAAGTTGAAAAGAATCTGTCCTCTGTAAGCCACGAGTGTTGTGTGGGGAGGCGAACGATGCCAGGAGGGCGATGGGCTAGTAACTTCTTCTCCTGTAGAGAATACTAAGAGAAGAAAAACTTTTATAAAACTGGGATGCTTAAATGTGCGTGGATGTAGTGCAGATGACAAGAAAGAGATGATTACTGATGTTATGAATGAAAATAAGTTGGATGTCCTGGCTCTAAAAGTAGGCAAACTAAAGCTGAAAGGTAGGGTAGGGAGCGAGTCAGGGAGGGGAAATAAATGGGGATTAAGTCAGAGCAAGCTAAGAGAGAGTTGAGCTAAGGAAAGAGTGGCAATAATGTTGAAGGATCCAGTTATGGAAAGAAAAGAAGGAATATAAATTTATAAACTCAGGAATTGTATGGACTAAAATAAAAGGTTACCTAAGGACTGCCCAGAGAGCATGCATAGATTCCTTGTATAAAGGAAACAAAGGGGACACAAGAGAGTGCAAAAATATAGGGGAATAAGTCTATTGAGTATACCTGGTTAAAGTACATGGATAGAGTTATTATTGAAAAGAAGAAGAGTAAGACGGAGTAGGGATAGCCCAGATGAACAAGGAGGTTTTAGGAAGGTAGGGGTGTGTGGACCAGGTGTTTACAGTGAAATATACAGGTGAAGCAGTATTTAGATAAGAGGACTATATGTTAATGCCCAGGGTTTTATTACCTGGACCTCCAGTAATAAGAGTCGCTGTGATAGGGTGGATAGGGGGATGGTAATGTGACAGATCTTTGCCCAGGTGTATGGTATAGGAGGGTAGGGTTGCATTTTCAAAGCAATGAAGAGTTTTACAGAGGATAGTGAGGATCAGGTTAGGTATGTATGGAGGAAGGAGGGAATTATTTCCCAGTAAAAGTAGGCCTGTTAGACAAAGGATGTGTGATGTCACCGTGGTTGTTCCAATAATATATTTGGTAGGAGGGGATGTAAGAAGTGAATGCGCGGGTGTTGGCAAGATGTGTGGAGTTAAAAGATAAAGGAGAATCAAACAAAGTGGGAGTTGTCACAGTTGCTCTTTGCTGATGACACTGTGTTTTTGGGAGATTCTGAAGAGAAGTTGCAGAGGTTGGTGGATGAGTTTGGTAGGGTATGTAAAAGAAGAAAATTCAAAGTGAATATAGGAAAGAGTAAGGTTATGAGGATAGCGAACAAATTAGTTTGGAGGCAGTGGAGATGTCGTGTCTGAAGCAATGTGTGGTGTGAATATAATGCAAAGAATTCGTAGTTTGGAAGTTAGGAGGAGGTGCGGGCAGGGCCGGCCATAAGCCGATTGAACCGATTGCTCCCAATTGAGCCCCGCACCTCCTAAGGTCGGCTATGGGCGCGGGATTACCAAAACTATTATCCAGAGGACTGACGAGGGGTTGTTGAAGCGGTTCGGACATAAAGAGAGAATGGAAGAAAATTTAATGATTTTGAGTGCATAAATCTGGTAGAAATGGCAGGGTAGCGGGGTAGATTTATAGGCCTAGGAAAGGTTGGAAGGAAGAAGGTTTTGTGTGCGGGGAGGCTTGGACTTCAGCAGCGTGCGTGGCGTGTTAGGAATAGGAGTGAATAGAGGACGGAATGGTTTTTAGGACTTGACGTGCTGTTGACTCACGGGAAATCGTAATGGCTTGAATTACAAAACCAAGCCATACCACGGGCGGGATTTGAACCACGGTCAGAGAAGTCTCAGAACTCCAGACCGTCGCGCGTTAGCCACTAGACCAGCTAGCCACAATAAGATTCATCCAACTAGGTATATTTCTACACCCAATAGGTAAAGGTTGGCACTATTGAGCACCACTGTGACCACAAATGCAAGTTTTTACAGACGAATCTCAGCTAAGCGTGGCCGTGACGAACTCTAGGCTCAAGTCCCTCGCTGCCGTCAACGCATGACTCACGAAATCGCTAATGACACGATTGCAAACAAACCATACCACGGGAAGGGATTTGAACCCGCGGTCAGAAGAGTCTCAAAACTCCAGACCGTTGCATTTAATAGATGCAGTGGTGCCTGCTTGCAACCTTACCATAATTCTTAGTAAGAAATATACCTAGTTGGACCAGAATCTTATTGTTGGCCTAGGCTGGTCCAGTGGCTAACGCGACGGTCTGGAGTTTTGACTCTCTGACCGCGGGTTCAAATCCCGCCCGTGGTATGGTTTGACGTGCTGTTGGAGTGTAAGCAGGTAACATTTATGAAGGGATTCAGGGAAACCGGCAGGCCGGACTTGAGTCCTGAACATGGGAAGTACAGTGTCTGCACTCTGAAGGAGGGGTGTTAATGTTGCTGTATTATAACCGTAGTGTAAGGGTGCCTCTGGCAAGACAGTGATGGAGTGAATGATGGTAAAAGTTTTTCTTTCTCAGGCCACCCTATGTAGGTGGGAGGCCGCCGATCTGTTAATAATAATAAAATATAATAATATTAATAATAATAATAATAATAATAATAATAATAACAATAATAATAATAATAATAATAATAATAATAATAATAATAATAATAATAATAGTAATAATAATAATAATAAAAATAATAATAAAAATAACAATAATAACAATAATAATAATGGTAATAATAATCATTACGAGTTCGACAAAAATGTGAATAAATGTATATAAAATCCCTGTGTCCAGATAAGAACAAGAAGCTTGTTAATATTTCTACCTGGATGGTGACCAGCCAACTTACTCTCGATACTAATGCGAGGAGCTTCAACCATGTTGTGGCCGAGGGAATAAAGCAAGAGAGCCCATTTTCAAGCATCGAAATAAACCATTGACACACGTCTTGACGTGGAACAAATCTTACACAGTGACAGCATC
>NW_027201292.1:0-11996 GCF_038502225.1 Cherax quadricarinatus
GTACCACTGCCGCCGCCAGCATTAGTACCTCACTGCTGCTGCCGCCAGCATTAGCACTAACCGTCGCCAGCATTAAGTCTCACCGTCCCCAGCATTAGTACCACCTGGCGCCGCCAGAACACTTACCCCGCCAGCACACTACTGGTGCCGCCAGCATTAGCACCACTGCCGCCGCCAGCATTAGCCACCACCGCCAGCCGCCAGTGCATTAGCACCACTGCCGTGCCGCCAATTAGTACTACGGAGCCTTGCCAGCACACCACTGCTGCCGCCAGTAATTAGTACCACTGCCACCGCCAGTATTAGTACCTACCTGGTTGCCGCCAGCATTAGCACCTACTGCTGCCGCCAGCATTAGCACCACCGCCTGCCGCCAGCATTAGCACTACCACCGCCTGCCGCCAGCATTAGTACTACTGCTGCTGCCAGCATTAGTACTACTTCTGCTGCCAGTATTAGTACTACTGCTACTGCCAGTATTAGCACCTACCTGCCGCCTTGCCAGCATTAGTACTACGCCGCTGCCAGCATTAGCACTACTCGCTGCCTTGCCTAGCACGGCAATTACTTCACCGCCGCCTGCCAGCATTAGTACCACTGTTGCCGCAGGCCACCAGTCCACGTACCGCTGCCAGTATTAGTACTACTGCTTGCCGCCAGCATTAGTTGTAACCACTGCTGCCGCCAGCATTGGACCTTTACCGGGCCGCCAGATTACTACCACGTGCTGCCGCATTAGTAGCACATCGCCGCCGCCAGATTAGCACCTTACTGCTGCTGCCAGTATTAGTACTACTGCTGCTGCCAGTATTAGTACTACTACTGCTGCTGCCAGTATTAGTACTACTGCTGCTGCCAGTATTAGTACTACTGCTGCTGCCAGTATTAGTACTACTGCTGCTGCCAGTATTAGTACTACTGCTGCTGCGGCCAGTATTGGATTCACTGCTACCGCATATAGCAGTCCGTTACCGCCACATTAGTACCACTGCCTGCCGAGCATTAGTACCTACTACCTGCTGCCGCCAGCATTAGCAATACCACTCCGCTTGCCGCCAGTATTAGCACTCATCACCGCCGCCGCCAGCATTAGTACCTACTGCTTCGGCCAGCATTGCACGACTCCACTGCCGCTGCCAGCATTAGCACCACCGCTGCCGCCAGCATTAGTACCTACTACCTGCCTGCCGCCAGCATTAGTACCACTGCTGCCGCCAATATTAGCACCTACTGCCGCCGCCAACCATTAGTACTGCCACTGCCAAGCCACCAGCAATACTACCCACCGCTTCGCCAGCATTAGTACACAACCGTTGCCGCCAGTATTAGCACCACTGCCGCCGCCAGCATTAGCATCAGCCACCGCCGCCAGCCAGTTACCAGTTACCACCACGCCGCTGCTGCCGCCGCCAGCAGTAGCACCACCGCCTGCCGCCAGCATTAGTACCACCGCTGCCGCCAGCATTAGTACCACTGCTACCGCCAGCATTAGTACCGCCACCGCCTGCCGCCAGATTAGTCCTTCCGCTGCCGCCAGCATTAGCACTTCCACTGCCTGCCGCCAGCATTAGTACCACTGCTGCCGCCGCCATTAGTACCTCACCGCCGCCGCCAGCATTAGCACTACCGGTGCCGTCAGCATTAGCACCATCACCGCTGCTGTCAGCATTAGCACTACCACCGCCGCCGCCAGCATTAGCACCTACTCCGCCGCCAGCATTAGCACTACTTGCCTTGCCAGTTGCAGCAGCACCACCTACCGCCTGCCGCCAGCATTAGCACCTCCACCGCTTGCCAGCATTAGTACACTACCATCCGTTGCCAGTAATAGCACCACACCACCGTTCCGCCGCCAGCATTAGCACCACTGCTTGCCGCCAGCTATTAGCACCTCACCGCTGCCGCCATTCATTAGTACTACCTGCTGCCTGCCAGCATTTGCACCACCTGCCTGCCGCCAGCATTAGTACCACCGCCGCCTTGCCAGCATTAGCACTACTACCGCTACCGCCAGCATTAGCACCACCGCTACCGCCAGCATTAGCTACCTACTGCCGCCGCCAGCAGCAGTACCTACCTTGCCGCCGCCAGTATTACTACCTATCGCCGCCGCCAGCATTACTACCACCGCCGCCGCCAGCATTAACACACACGCCTTGCCGCCAACATTAGTACCACTGCCTTACCGCCAGCATTAGTACTACTGCTGCTGCCAGCATTAGTACTACTGCTGCTGCCAGTAGCAGCACCTACCGCCGCCGCCAGTAGTAGCACCACCGCCTGCCGCCACCATTAGTACCACTGCTGCCGCCAGCATTAGTACACTACCGCTACCGCTAGCATTACACTCACCTGCTGCCGCCAGCATTAGACCTCACCACACCGCCGCCGCCAGTATTAGCACTACCGCCTGCCGCCGCCAGCATTAGCACTACTGCTGCTGCTGGCAGTATTAGCACTACCGCCTGCCGCCAGCATTAGTACCATACACTACTGCCAGTATTAGTACTACTGCTGCCAGTATTAGTAGTGCTGCTACTAGTATTACTACTGCTGCTACTTGTAGTATTAGTACTGTTGCTACATCCCACCTGTTGCTGCATCACCCCTGTTGCTACATCATGTCACCTGCTGCTACATCACTACACCTGTTGCTACAACACTTCACCTGTTGCTACATCACTACACCTGTTGCTACATCACAACACCTGTTGCTATATCACACCTGTTGCTATATCATCACACCTGTTGCTACATCATCACACATGTTGCTACATCACAACACCTGTTGCTACATCACAAAACCTGTTGCTACATCACACCTATTACTAGTGTCATTAGGGGGATATATAAAAGGTTGGCAGAAGTCTCTCTTGCTCTGCTTTCCTGTTTGTCAAAAAATACTGTCAGAAATAAAGAAATGGAGGTCTATATATTTGTTACCCGAACGTCAATAAAGGCTAAGCAGTCAATGTTGGATATATTATACGTAATTATAACGGATCAAAGTCATAAAACTAGGAAGTCTGTCTGTCTCGCGCTCAGCAGACGGAGGATAGAGCCTTCACCACGTCTTTTGCTGAATGATCCAAATAGGCTTAGCACTCCACTTTAATTCTGATAATCATAATACCACCACCAAATGTTGTTACATTACTGCCACCATAAATACTTTTATAAATATATTTAGAAAAAGGATTTATTAAATGTGAATTATAATTTAGTAATTATAACTACAACAGAGAAATGAAAATTCTCTTCCTAAGTTTGTTTATAATCCCGGTAAGTTAATAGGCACATTAAGTTACCACAAAAGTTGTCATCCTATTGTTATTTCCTTGATATTATTCTATAATCTATACGGCCATAAATATAACTACATTATAAGTAACAATTATCATGCATAATCGCACTTGGCCTGTATTTACAATTTATTGTTACCCAAGACAAGAATTACACAAGCCTCTTCCTTGCCCTACACCGGTACATTTGTAGTTCACATACCAATTTCTCAGCTTACAGATCCAGGAATACCCCAACCTCTTTCCCAGCTCAGCTCTTTACAATCCTCTAGGGCTTTAAAATGTCCTCACAACTTGATTCCAGACCGAAATGATAATACCAATCCAGAGTAAGCCGCGCCGCATCCACCTCTGACCAAGGTTTGTGGCACACTAAGGCAAAATGGCTTCGTCTTCTCATTCATAACATATTTAAAATATAGATACAGCTAAAATAGGTAATTACTAGTTATCTAATCAATAACAAAACAGAGGTATTTTTATCGCCTTGAATAATTTAAACTTGTAAGATAATGAAGTATATTTATCCCAAAGTAATTTTAGCCTAAACATACGAGACTATTTTATAACCATTTATATTTCATTCAAAACCATTCTATAGTTCTTTGGTACTGTGAAATTTATTTTACATAATTTCCTAAATCTAGAACATATAAATGAATAAGATAATAATGATCGACACCATGCCCAGCCTTTCTAGGGTAGGGTAGGTGCCTGAGCCCGAGCCTTTAGCTCATAAGACTGTCATTCCCATTAGCCCCCTTGGGGCGGGGATGGCAGACCAGAGAGGCCTAGCTTGTGGCTAGGCCTGGGGACAGTTGGTCCCAAAGATGAGGAGGTACTTGTGCCTCCTCCCATGGGAGAGTTAGGTTTCAGACACTCCCTAAAGAGGGAGCCAAGGCCGGGCCACCACTTGGAAAAGGCCCGGGCCGGGAGAGTACCGGCAAATCAAAAAGAAGAAGAAGAAGAAGAATAAGATAATAATTGTATATTAGAATATGCTATTTATACCCTTCGAGAAATTTCGAGCGAGAGGGAGGCAGAACAGCCGGGGGACTGACGCCGCATAGAGAGACGCCATATTGAAACTGAGTGTGTGAACACAGACGTTCTCGAAGGTCAGTTGGAGTATATCGGCCTCGATCCGTAATTTAAAAATAGTGTGGAAAGCCCTTACAATTCGGTAAAAAGAACTTTAATGAATCCTTCCCAACAACACACCTTAGTTAAGTGACGCTTACACATAATGTACAGTAGTTTTAGCATTGGCCATCGTAAATCCTAGCTATAGAGGTAGCATTAGGGTCTGTTTCCATAAAGTAATTATGACCCAGTAATTATATAGTAAGTGGTAATGCAACTTTTGTGTACTCAGGAAGCCTAATCATATACAGTTCACATTATTTTATAATTTACCATTATTGGCTATAATGTTTAATATTGTAATTATTAATTTAATATCAGGTCTAGTTTTTTGTGAGAGTGGTGAAGAAGTGGGCATCGAGGGAGCTACAGTCCTACGACCTACTGTGACTTAAGTCCCACTTACATATTTCACCCAAATTACTTGCCTGTAATAATTCAGGTAATACCCTGTAAACCTCATGCAGGTAATTTGCTCACATAATAATAATAATAATAATAATAATAATAATAATAATAATAATTCATAAAAGGTACCATGAGAACCAGACAGCTTCATCACTTCCATAACAGATACAGCTCTTCATCCTGACGAAGGTGACAAACGTAATTTTGAGAATTTAATGGAATATTATGTGTCTGCAATCATCATTCAACAAAAAATTCAATTTCATAGAATAGAATTGTATAACTCACCTATGAAATTAGGTTCATGAAATATAAACATCTGAGCCAGATGCTGTTAGCAAACAAATAAGACTTTTACTTAAGTCTTATATATTTTATTAACAATAATCTAACCCTTTAATCTAAAGCTACGTTACATCACTACATCTGTTGTTCCAACAGGACACCTGATGACGTATCATTACCCCTGCTGCTACGTCATCATACCTACATTACTTCGCCTGCTGATACATCATTACAAATCTCTCTAATCTCCCTCTTTTCATATCTCTCCTTCGTCACTTTCCCCTCTTTTCCCTCTTGTCTTCTCCCATCAGTCCTTCCTTCTCCCCTCTCTTCTTCCCTGTTTCATTTCTAGTCTCTCCTCTTTCTCCCCTCCCCTTCTATCCCTTCCTCTCCTCTAAGACGCCGGCAACTTAGAGAGTTGGGCCAGATTTTGACTGAAGCTTAATCAATATCGGGAAATTTTGAGCCGCAATTGTGCGACAAAATTTGTCCCTCTTTCCGCCTTCTCCCATCCTTTAGCTCCTCCCTCTTCTCCCAGCTCCCTTCCCCTCCTATGTAACTATCATACGTAATAGGGTATACCTTTGAAGAGCTTCGAGAGTTTGGCGAATCTAGGAGTCCGGCCATAGGCCAGGCTCGTCTGGTGCTTGCCTGGTCAACCAGGCTATTGCTGCTGAAGGCCCGCTGCCCCACATATCCATCACAGCCTGGTTGATCTGGCACCTGGTGAAGATACTTCTCCAGTTTCCTCTTGAAGGCTTCTACACTTGTTCCAGCCGTGTTATTGATGTCTTCTGGTAAGACGTTGAATAGTTAGGAACCCCGGATGTTGATACAGTGTTCCCTTATTGTGCCCACCGCACCCCTGCTCATCACTGGGTTTATTTTACACTTCCTCCCATATCTCTCACTCCAGTATGTTGTTATGGCAGTGTGCAGATTTGTGACCAAGCCCTCGAGTACTCTCCAGGTATATATTAGCATGTACCTCTCTCTTCTCCGCTCCAATGAAGAACATGTTCAAGACTTGAAAGCGTTCCCAGTAATTTAGGTGTTTTATTGGCTCAATGTGAGCTGTAAACGATCTCTGTATTTGTTCCAGCTCTGATATTTCTCCTTCTTTGAACAGGGCCGTCAACACTGAGCAATAGAATACATGGATCCAATTTTGATTAATGGAAAGGATGGGCACCTCTAACCCCAAGGGTAAGAGTATACGTACCATTTATACTTTAGACACCGTCAACCAGAACCAGGGTTGGCGGGACTGTGGCTTGCACAGGGTCCCGCCTGACTGTCAAGAAGCTAATGATAGCCTAGAAGAGGAAGCCAATAATAGCCTAAAAGAGGAAACTAATAATAGCCTAAAAGAGGAAAGAGGAAGCTAATAATAGCCTTGAAGTGGAAGCCAATAATAGCCTGGAAGAGGAAGTCAATAATAGCCTAGAAGAGGAAGTCAATAATAGCCTAGAAGAGTAAGCAAATAAAAGATGAGTCACAGGAATGATAGGAAGTATTCCTTCAGTCATAGAGTTGTCAGAAAGTGGAACAATCTCGAGAGTGATGTAGTGGAGGCAGGATCCATACATAGCTTTAAGAAGAGGTACGATGAAGCTCATGGAGCAGGAAGAGTGTGGACCTAGTAGCGACCAGGGAAGAGGTGGGACCAGGAGCTGTGAATAGACCCCTGGAACCACAAATAGGTGAGCGCGCGCGCGCACACTCACAGTCTCTCCCTCCCCCCCCCTCTCTCTCTCTCTCTCTCTCTCTCTCTCTCTCTCTCTCTCTCTCTCTCTCTCTCTCCCAGTGTAAATCTCTCCGAATTAAACCTTCCTGTGAATGACCGGAGAATTTTGTTTAATATTTCCCCGTGTAAATATATTATGGGATATTATAATTAGTGGAAGATTAATAGCCATTTATAGCCTATGTTTTTATCCGGTTGCCGCTGCCGCTGCTGTGAAAATATACTTCATATATGCGATGGTCCTCGTAAACAACTTCCACTTTTTTTCCCCTCTCGTAGTGTTTTAGGTTTATGGTACAATTTCCATGTTTAACGACCAAGTTTGGAAAGTTCTTTAACATTACTTTTAACACTGGAGACGGCCCCCGCTTGTTTATTTGTAAACAGTGTTATTAAAACGGGGTTCATGATGGTGATTCTAGGTGGGGGAGGTGGTGGTGATTCTTGGTGCTAGGTGGTGGTGATTTTTGCTAGTGTTGTGCTTGTTTGTGGTAATTGTTAGTACATGCTAGTGAGTGATTCTTAAGGCATGGTGGTGAATGTTGGGGGGGGGGGTTGATGATGAGTGTTTGTTGATAGGCGATAGTGAATGTTGCTGGTAGTGATTGTTGGTGGTAAAGGTAAGTGATTGTTGTTGCTGTTGTTGACGTTCTTCCATCTGATACCTATTTCACTCTTCAGTTCTAAGGGAAGTTGTCAATGTTCATCTCTAAAATTTGATATTAGTGCCTCATCTGAAGAGGAAGCCTGTTAAAATGTTTACACTCTGGATGTTTTTTTTTACTGATTCTTTGTTTCATGAATATGTAACAAAAGTAAATCTTGCTAACTTCTGCTTTCCATATTTTGTCTTTAATTTACTTTCTCTTGCGTAATAGTTATAAATCTGTAATATCTCACTTACAGTACTGGAGATCTATTCCGAAAGTGGCCTCTAAGGGCGATAATCCATGGAACTGTTAAGAGCCATGACCCTTTCTGCACTTTAGTTGCATGTCTTCCAACCACAGATCTAGGTAAAGAATAAATGTTTTACGTGTTAAGAAAAGATGGTGTTGTAAGTCTACCTTCTTGAGCATGTATTTATCCTTTAGACTATGTCTTGTCGAAAGATGAAATTAAGACACATGTGCAACAACTGGGTATCTTTATTGTAGACGTTTCGCCATCCAGGTGCTCTTCGCACCAACTCCAAGGTTGAGGGACTGATTACCTCATCTTCTGTACTTAGTTCTACTCTCTTCAAGTTATGTCCTGGAATTTGTATTGATAAAGCCACTGGATGGCGAAACGTCTACAATAAAGATACCCAGATGTTGCACATGTGTCTTAATTTCATCTTGTCGGTATTGTATACCATTCCTGTACGTCTTGTTGAAAAGCTAGTTCAGCGCTGCCCGCTGGCTAGTGTGAGGCTAGTAGCATCAGCGGGCCATGTTTCTTCCTCATTCTTCTGATTGACTAGCTGGAAGCTGCATCTCTCTCGCCGCTCCTCTTGGCTCATGGTATCTAGACATTGGCTGAAAGCTACCATCCCAGCCATATACATTTCTGTAAATTAATGGGATAGAAAGGGATAGTCTGACAGACGGGAAACAGGTTAAACAAGGTTGTTAGGTAAGACACATATGCAACAGTTAGGTATCTTTATTTCGAAACGTTTCGCCTACACAGTAGGCTTCTTCAGTCGAGTACAGAAAAGTTGATAGAAGCAGAAGAGACTTGAAGACGATGTAATCAGTCCATCACCCTTAAAGTTTTGAGGTGGTCAGTCCCTCAGTCTGGAGAAGAGCATTGTTACATAGTCTGAAACAATATGGAGATGAAGTGACAGGATGGAGCCTTATATAGCGCCAGGAGGTGAGATGTAGGTCACTAGTAGAACGCAGATGTTGGAAGGTCAGGTCACTCTCAAATCCAGTCGTTCTCACTAGTAGAGGTAGTCGAAGTTGATTTCAGGTCTGTACCAAGATACCCTTGTGTTGCAGTGTCTGACAGATTGAACATTAAAATGGTATAAAATACCGACAGGTTGTTAGGTAAGACACATATGCAACAGTTAGGTATCTTTATTTCGAAACGTTTCGCCTACACAGTAGGCTTCTTCAGTCGAGTACAGAAACAATGCTCTTCTCCAGACTGAGGGACTGACCACCTCAAAACTTTAAGGGTGATGGACTGATTACATCGTCTTCAAGTATCTTCTGCTTCTATCAACTTTTCTGTACTTGACTGAAGAAGCCTTCTGTGTAGGCGAAACGTTTCGGTATTTTATACCATCTTAAAATAAAGATACCTAACTGTTGCATATGTGTCTTACCTAACAACAGAGGGGATTGTCTGTGAAGGTATAACGGTTCTTTCAGACTCTCGAAGAATATTTGAATGGACCATTTCACCTTATGAATAAAAAAATATAGAAAAATAAATTATAACAGAAAAAATAATTAACTTTATTGAAAGTTTACAGAAATATATTTTTATAAAACAATCAGACTTGAAACTTTCCTAACTGAAGCAAATAATGAAAAATAAAATACATAAATTTTTCATGGGAAACGAAGCTAATATATATAAATATATAGACCCCGAACAGATGGTACTACGGTGGGCTGATGGAATGTTGCACCAAGCCGGATTCACGATGTTGACTAGCCAATCAAGCACGTGAATGATTATGTAGTGGCTGGTAGGCACAACTTCAAAGAGTACACCTTCAGTGACCAGTGGTGAGGACGCAGGTGATTCACCGTTAGTTCAACGGGGTAATACTCTGGCCGGTAGCACGATGAAAGTCGATTGAAATGACAACAGATGGTTATTCTAAGTGTTCTGCGACATTTGAGGTATTCCTAAGATGTGAAAGTCACTGGTCTACTGCACAGATCAAGTTGCCCGCCTTGTCTCGCCGGCGCTGAGTGACCCAGTTCAATCACGAAGGCTAAAAGACAAAAAATAACAAAGGTTAAAAACCCAGACAAGCAGTAAATCACATGATAGGAGGTTTTTAAAAGAAATTGCAAGGACTAAGAAAAATTATGTTAAAATACGTAAGTCAAAACACAATATAAAAAGAACAAGAGTGAAATTCCATACTTAGATTTGGTGGGAATAGAAAGTCAAGTAATATCTAACTCTCTAGGGAGGATCCCATGTTAACTCCCACCGGGTGGAGAGAAAGGGGCTAGACGTAACTGTGCTCGCCCATTATTTAACAAGTATTCAACCATTTAAGCCTCCACCATTCATGCTTCCACTTAGATAAGAGTGTCACTGTTTGCTGACAGAGTTTGAGGACAATGATAAACTCCTTGGAGACTTCACTAGACTGCAGGTATAGTAAAGTGATTTCTCAAGTTCACTGCAAACAAATGCAAGATCATACATTTTGGAAAAGGAAAGGTCAGACCAGACAAAGTTCAGCTTCGATGGAGAGAAACTGCATATATAGAAGAGTAAAAAGGACCAGTCATGAACGCTGAGAAATAAGTGGGATTAGGTCAGGAGTATCTGAGAGAGATATAGCTATGGAAGTGGTAGTAATAATGTTGAAGGATCATCTGTGGCATGAGAAGAGGGAATAAAAATTTATAGATTCAAGGATTATGTGGATTAAAATAAGGCTCGGATGCAAAAATTGGGTTATAATAATTTAAGTGAGTGTTTGAACCAAATGAAAGAGTAATTGTGGTAGGAGACCTGAATGCAAAAGTGGAGAAACAGTTACAGAAGGCGTTGTAGGTAAGTTTGAGGTGCCAGGGGTAAATGATAAAGGGGGCTTTTGATTGAACTTTGTATAGAAAAAGGTTTGGTAATAGGATAAGTATACAATATATGATATAGGGCATAATGACAGTAGTTTGCTGGACTGTGTGTTGGTGGAATAAAGGTTCATGGGCAGACTTCAGGATGTACATGTTTACAGAGGGGCAACAGATATATTGGATCATTCTCTAGTTGCAGCTACAGTGAGAGTAAAAGGTAGATGGAATGCAAGGATAATGGTATCAGAAAGTAAGAGACAGGTGAAGGTTTATAAACTAGAGGAGGCAGTTAGGGTAAGATATAAGCAACTACTGCTAGAAAGATAAGTTCAACAGGAGTTTTTGAATATAGGAGCGTGAGTGCGGGAGGAAAGAGGAGCGATTGGTGAAATAATGAGGTAAAGAGAGTAATAAGAGAAGAAGTTAGCATATGAGAGGTTTATACAAAGTAGAAGTGATATAAGGAGGAAGGAGCATATGGAGAGAAAAAGAGAGGTTAAGAGAGTGGCGAATGAATGTAAATGAGAGCAAATGAAAGAGTGGGTGGGATGCTATTAATAAATTTTGCTTAGAATAAGAAAAAGATTTGGAGTGAAATTAGCAGGGTGAGAAAGCCTAGGGAACGAATGGATTTGACAGTTAAAAATACTTTGAGGAACTGTTAAATGTTGATGAAGACAGGGAAGCTGTGATTTCGTTCATTGGCCAGGGAGGTATTTATAACATCTTGTATAAGTAAGGAACAGCCAGATGTTTCTCTTGTCTCCTTTGTCTTAATACGAAGGAACTATGCATGCTCTCTACCAATACCTAGATACCTTCCTCTCTTTCATACAGTATTTAGATAAGGGTAAAGAGGCATCGTTGCATTTATGGATTTGGAAAAGGCATGTGATAGGGTGGATAGAGGAGCAATGTGGCAGATGTTGGAAATGTATGGAATAGGTGGTAGATTACTAGAAGCGTTTAAGAGTTTTTACGAGGATAATGAGGCTCAGGTTAGAGTATGGAGGAGAGAGAGAGACTATTTCCCAGTAAAAGTAGGATTTAGACAGGGGTGCATGATGTCACCATGGCCGTTCAGTATATTTATAGATGAGGTTGTAAGAGAGGTGAATGCTCGGGTGTTGGCAAGAGGTGTGGGATTAAAAGATAAAGAATCTAACACAAAGTGAGAGTTGTCACAATTGCTTTTTGCTGATGACACTGTGTTTTTTGAAGATTCTGAAGAGAAGGTTGGTGGACGAGCTTGGGAGGGTGTGCAAATAGAGAAATTAGAAGTGAACATAGGAAAGAGTAAGGTGATGATGAAGATAACAAAAAAAATAGGTAATGAAAGATTGTATA
>NW_027201293.1:0-11990 GCF_038502225.1 Cherax quadricarinatus
TGTGTGTGTGTGTGTGTGTGTGTGTGTGTGTGTGTGTGTGTGTGTGTGTTTGTGTGTGTGTGTGTGTGTGTGTGTGTGTGTGTGTGTGTACTCACCTAGTTGTACTCACCTAGTTGAGGTTGCAGGGGTCGAGTCCGAGCTCCTGGCCCCGCCTCTTCACTGATCGCTACTAGGTCACTCTCCCTGAACCGTGAGCTTTATCATACCTCTGCTTAAAGCTATGTATGGATCCTGCCTCCACTACATCGCTTCCCAAACTATTCCACTTACTGACTACTCTGTGGCTGAAGAAATACTTCCTAACATCCCTGTGATTCATCTGTGTCTTCAACTTCCAACTGTGTCCCCTTGTTACTGTGTCCAATCTCTGGAACATCCTGTCTTTGTCCACCTTGTCAATTCCTCTCAGTATTTTGTATGTCGTTATCATGTCCCCCCTATCTCTCCTGTCCTCCAGTGTCGTCAGGTTGATTTCCCTTAACCTCTCCTCGTAGGACATACCTCTTAGCTCTGGGACTAGTCTTGTTGCAAACCTTTGCACTTTCTCTAGTTTCTTTACGTGCTTGGCTAGGTGTGGGTTCCAAACTGGTGCCGCATACTCCAATATGGGCCTAACGTACACGGTGTACAGGGTCCTGAACGATTCCTTATTAAGATGTCGGAATGCTGTTCTGAGGTTTGCTAGGCGCCCATATGCTGCAGCAGTTATTTGGTTGATGTGCGCTTCAGGAGATGTGCCTGGTGTTATACTCACCCCAAGATCTTTTTCCTTGAGTGAGGTTTGTAGTCTCTGGCCCCCTAGACTGTACTCCGTCTGCGGTCTTCTTTGCCCTTCCCCAATCTTCATGACTTTGCACTTGGTGGGATTGAACTCCAGGAGCCAATTGCTGGACCAGGTCTGCAGCCTGTCCAGATCCCTTTGTAGTTCTGCCTGGTCTTCGATCGAGTGAATTCTTCTCATCAACTTCACGTCATCTGCAAACAGGGACACCTCAGAGTCTATTCCTTCCGTCATGTCGTTCACAAATACCAGAAACAGCACTGGTCCTAGGACTGACCCCTGTGGGACCCCGCTGGTCACAGGTGCCCACTCTGACACCTCGCCACGTACCATGACTCGCTGCTGTCTTCCTGACAAGTATTCCCTGATCCATTGTAGTGCCTTCCCTGTTATCCCTGCTTGGTCCTCCAGTTTTTGCACTAATCTCTTGTGTGGAACTGTGTCAAACGCCTTCTTGCAGTCCAAGAATATGCAATCCACCCACCCCTCTCTCTCTTGTCTTACTGCTGTCACCATGTCATAGAACTCCAGTAGGTTTGTGACACAGGATTTCCCGTCCCTGAAACCATGTTGGCTGCTGTTGATGAGATCATTCCTTTCTAGGTGTTCCACCACTCTTCTCCTGATAATCTTCTCCATGATTTTGCATACTATACATGTCAGTGACACTGGTCTGTAGTTTAGTGCTTCATGTCTGTCTCCTTTTTTAAAGATTGGGACTACATTTGCTGTCTTCCATGCCTCAGGCAATCTCCCTGTTTCGATAGATGTATTGAATATTGTTGTTAGGGGTACACATAGCGCCTCTGCTCCCTCTCTCAGGACCCATGGGGAGATGTTATCTGGCCCCATTGCCTTTGAGGTATCTAGCTCACTCAGAAGCCTCTTCACTTCTTCCTCGGTTGTGTGCACTGTGTCCAGCACTTGGTGGTGTGCCCCACCTCTCCGTCTTTCTGGAGCCCCTTCTGTCTCCTCTGTGAACACTTCTTTGAATCTCTTGTTGAGTTCCTCACATACTTCACGGTCATTTCTTGTTGTCTCTCCTCCTTCCTTCCTTAGCCTGATTACCTGGTCCTTGACTGTTGTTTTCCTCCTGATGTGGCTGTATAACAGTTTCGGGTCAGATTTGGCTTTCGCTGCTATGTCGTTTTCATATTGTCTTTGGGCCTCCCTTCTTATCTGTGCATATTCGTTTCTGGCTCTACGACTGCTCTCCTTATTCTCCTGGGTCCTTTGCCTTCTATATTTCTTCCATTCCCTAGCACACTTGGTTTTTGCCTCCCTGCACCTTTGGGTGAACCATGGGCTCATCCTGGCTTTTTCATTATTCCTGTTACCCTTGGGTACAAACCTCTCCTCAGCCTCCTTGCATATTGTTGCTACATATTCCATCATCTCATTAACTGGCTTCCCTGCCAGTTCTCTGTCCCACTGAACCCCGTTCAGGAAGTTCCTCATTCCCGTGTAGTCCCCTTTCTTGTAGTTTGGCTTCATTCGTCCTGGCCTTCCTGCTTCCCCTCCACTTGTAGCTCTACTGTGTATTCGAAGCTTAAAACCACATGATCGCTGGCCCCAAGGGGTCTTTCATATGTGATGTCCTCAATATCTGCACTACTCAAGGTGAATACTAAGTCCAGTCTTGCTGGTTCATCCTCTCCTCTCTCTCTTGTAGTGTCCCTTACGTGTTGGTACATGAAGTTTTCCAGTACCACCTCCATCATCTTAGCCCTCCATGTATCTTGGCCCCCATGTGGCTCCAAGTTCTCCCAATCGATCTCCTTGTGGTTAAAGTCACCCATGATCAGGAGCTTTGCCCTGCATGCATGAGCTCTTCTGGCCACTGCAGCCAGTGTGTCAACCATCGCTCTATTGCTCTCGTCGTACTCTTGCCTTGGCCTCCTGCTGTTCTGTGGTGGGTTATACATCACTGCTATTACCACCTTGGGACCTCCAGAGTGAAGCGTTCCCGCTATGTAATCACTTTCTTCTCCGCTGTCTCCTCTCTCCAGCTCATCAAAATTCCATCGGTTTTTGATCAGCAATGCCACTCCTCCACCCCCCCTGTTCCCTCTGTCTTTCCTCAGGATCTGGTATCCCGTTGGAAAGATGGCATCTGTTATCATACCTGTAAGCTTGGTTTCTGTGAGAGCTATGATGTCCGGTGATGCCTCTTTGACTCTTTCGTGCCACTCCTCCCACTTATTTGTTATTCCATCAGCGTTTGTGTACCATACCTTCAGTTTCCTTTCCAACACTGTGGTTTGGGGGGCCTGTGAGGGTGGGAGACCTGGTAGCATACTGTGGGATTCTATAGCTCGGTGTTGGGTGGAAGCTGTGGGTATGGATTGTAGTGTGTGTTGGGATGGTGTGATAGGTTGTGGGGTTCTGAGGATAGTTGTGTGTGTGCTTGCCCTTGCTGCTCTGTTCTGCTCTGACTGACCTCTGCTGGTTCCATCCTTGTCTCCTTTCCTAGCTCCTTTCGCTTTTTTGTCCTCTCCCTCAGCTGCTGTCGTTCTGTTTGTGTTCTGTCTCTGTCTAGGAACACCCTCTTGTACTCTTCCGAGTATTTCAACCGTGGTTTCTCTTGGAGGATCCTGTTCCACACTGTTTCCGTCCTGAGAATCAGCTTGATCGGTCGGTTTCTCCCCTTTAAGTACCCCCCTATTCTCTGAAAATTTACAATCTCGTCCATCTCTTCTTCACCTATTTCCGTGATGATTTTCTCAATCTCCTTTCTTTCTTCCTGCCGCCTTTCAGTGTGTGTCCTTTCCTCTCTCTCCTGAAGCCCATGGATAAACACTGATTTTGCCCTTTCCTCCTCCCATTGCCTCACCCTCTGTGACTCTGGATCCTGTCTGTATGTGGTCATTTTCTCCCTTGATTTTTCCAGTGGCTCTTGATAGCATGGTTGTGCCTCAGCATTCGACCTATCACCCTCTCCATCTGCACCCAGCTGTTCTTCCCTTTCACTCCTTGGCCCTTCTTGGCAGGCTGATATGACCTTAGCATAATTCATATCTCCTTCCTTCCTGTTCGGCCTCTCAGCTTCATATGCTGTGTCTTCTCTGGTCACTGCCCCTGTAACTCGCTTCAGCCTATTTATCTCAACTTCTAGGACCCTTATCCTGGCTACTGCAGTTTCGACTTGTGCCTCCCAATTCTTTGTCTCCTTCTCCAACCTCTTTTCCAATTTCACAGAGTGTGTGTGTGTGTGTGTGTGTGTGTGTGTGTGTGTGTGTGTGTGTGTGTGTGTGTGTGTGTGTGTGTGTGTGTGTGTACTCACCTAATTGTACTCACCTAATTGTGGTTGCAGGGGTCGAGACTCAGCTCCTGGCCCCGCCTCTTCACTGATCGCTACTAGGTCCTCTCTCTCTCTGCTTCCTGAGCTTTATCATACCTCTTCTTAAAACTATGTATGGTTCCTGCCTCCACTACTTCACTTGCTAGGCTATTCCACTTCCTGACAACTCTATGACTGAAGAAATACTTCCTAACGTCCCTGTGACTCGTCTGAGTCTTCAGCTTCCAGTTGTGACCCCTTGTCCCTGTGTCCCCTCTCTGGAACATCCTATCTCTGTCCACCTTGTCTATTCCCCGCAGTATTTTGTATGTCGTTATCATGTCTCCCCTGACCCTTCTGTCCTCCAGTGTCGTCAGTCCGATTTCCCTTAACCTTTCCTCGTACGACATTCCCCTGAGCTCTGGGACTAGCCTTGTTGCAAACCTTTGTACTTTCTCTAACTTCTTGACGTGCTTGACCAGGTGTGGGTTCCAGACTGGTGCTGCATACTCCAGTATGGGCCTAACATACACAGTGTACAGTGTCTTGAACGATTCCTTATTAAGGTATCGGAACGCTATTCTCAGGTTTGCCAGGCGCCCGTATGCTGCAGCAGTTATTTGGTTGATGTGTGCCTCCGGTGATGTGCTCGGTGTTATGGTCACCCCAAGGTCTTTCTCCCTGAGTGAGGTCTGTAGTCTTTGTCCACCTAGCCTATACTCTGTCTGCGGTCTTCTTTGCCCCTCCCCAATCTTCATGACTTTGCATTTGGCAGGATTGAATTCGAGAAGCCAGTTTCTGGACCACATGTCCAGCCTGTCCAGGTCTCTTTGCAGTCCTGCCTCATCCTCATCCGATTTAATTCTTCTCATCAACTTCACATCATATATGTGTGTGTGTGTGTGTGTGTGTGTGTGTGTGTGTGGTGTGTGTGTGTGTGTGTGTGTGTGTGTGTGTACTCACCTATTTGTACTCACCTATTTGTGGTTGCAGGGGTCGAGTCATAGCTCCTGGCCCCGCCTCTTCACTGATTGCTACTAGGTCCTCTCTCTCCCTGCTCCATGAGCTTTATCATACCTCGCCTTAAAACTATGTATGGTTCCCGCCTCCACTACTTCACTTTCTAGGCTATTCCACGGCTTGACTACTCTATGACTGAAGAAATACTTCCTAACATCCCTTTGATTCATCTGAGTCTTCAACTTCCAATTGTGACCTCTTGTGTCTGTGTCCCATCTCTGGAACATCCCGTCTTTGTCCACCTCGTCTATTCCGCGCAGTATTTTATATGTCGTTATCATGTCTCCCCTGACCCTCCTGGCCTCCAGTGTCGTCAGGCCGATTTCCCTCAACCTTTCTTCGTAGGACAATCCCCGTAGCTCTGGGACTAGTCTTGTTGCAAACCTTTGCACTTTCTCTAATTTCTTGACGTGCTTGACTAGGTGTGGATTCCAAACTGGTGCTGCATACTCCAGTATGGGCCTGACGTAAATGGTATACAGAGTCTTGAACGAATCCTTACTGAGGTATCGGAACGCTATCCGTAGGTTTGCCAGGCGCCCGTATGCTGCAGCAGTTATCTGATTGATGTGCGCCTCAGGAGATATGCTCGGTGTTATACTCACCCCCAGATCTTTTTCCTTGAGTGAGGTTTGCAGACTTTGGCCATCTAAACTATATTGTGTCTGCGGTCTTCTTTGCCCTTCCCCAATCTTCATGACTTTGCATTTGGCAGGGTTAAACTCAAGGAGCCAGTTGCTGGACCAGGCTTGTAGCCTGTCCAGGTCTCTTTGTAGTCCTGCCTGATCCTCATCCGATTTGATTCTTCTCATTAACTTCACATCGTCCGCAAACAAGGACACTTCTGAGTCTATCCCTTCCGTTATGTCATTCACATATACCAAGAACAGCACAGGTCCTAGGACTGACCCCTGTGGAACCCCGCTTGTCACAGGCGCCCACTCTGACACCTCGTCACGTACCATGACTCGTTGTTGCCTCCCTGTCAGGTATTCTCTGATCCATTGCAGTGCCTTTCCTGTTATGTGTGCCTGATCCTCTAGCTTTTGCAGTAACCTCTTGTGAGGAACTGTGTCGAAGGCCTTCTTGCAGTCCAAAAAAATGCAGTCGATCCACCCCTCTCTCTCTTGTCTTACTTCTGTCACCTTGTCATAAAACTCTAGTAGGTTTGTGACACAGGATTTTCCCTCCCTGAAACCATGCTGGTTGTCAATTATACACTTGTTTCTTTCCAGGTGCTCCACCACTCTCCTCCTGATGATCTTCTCCATGACCTTGCATACTATACACGTTAGTGATACAGGTCTGTAGTTTAGTGCCTCATGTCTGTCTCCCTTTTTAAAAATTGGGACTACATTTGCCATCTTCCATACCTCGGGGAGTTGCCCAGTTTCAAATGATGTGTTGAAGATCTTTGTTAACGGTACACACAATATCTCTGCTCCCTCTTTAAGGACCCACGGAGAGATGTTGTCTGGTCCCACCGCCTTTGAGGTGTCAAGTTCGCATAGCAGCTTCTTCACCTCCTCCTTGGTTATATGTACCTCATCCAGCACTTGCTGGTGCACCCCCCTGCTCTGATTTCCTGGAGTCCTACTGGTTTCCACTGTAAATACTTCTTTAAATCTTGTGTTGAGCTCCTGACATACCTCCCGGTCGTTTCTTGTGAATTCCCCATCACCCTTCCTCAGTCTGATTACCTGGTCCTTGACTGTTGTTTTCCTCCTGATGTGGCTGTACAACAGCTTCGGGTCAGTCTTGACTTTCGATGCTATGTCATTTTCGTATTGCCGCTGAGCCTCCCTTCTTATCTGTGCATATTCGTTTCTGGCTCTTCGGCTAATCTCTTTATTTTCCTGAGTTCTCTGTCTTCTGTACCTTTTCCATTCTCTAGTACACCTAGTTTTTGCCTCCCTACACCTTTGGGTGAACCAAGGACTCGTTCTGTTCTTCCCATTATTTCTGTTTCCCTTGGGAACAAACCTCTCCTCTGCCTCCTTGCATTTTGTTGCCACATAGTCCATCATTTCTTGTACTGGTTTTCCTGTCAGTTCCCTCTCCCACTGAATGTCTTGAAAGAAGTTCCTCAAGCCTGAGTAGTTCCCCCTTTTGTAGTTTGGTTTTTCCCACCCTATTCCTGCTGCTCTCTCCACTTGGAGCTCAACTATGTAGTCGAAGCACAGAACCACATGATCACTAGCTCCCAGGGGCCTTTCATACATGATATCCTCGATGTCCGAACTACTCAAGGTGAATACAAGGTCCAGTCTTGCTGGTTCATCCTCTCCTCTCTCTCTGGTAGTGTCTCTAACATGTTGATGCATGAGGTTTGTGTGTATGTGTGTGTGTGTGTGTGTGTGTGTGTGTGTGTGTGTGTGTGTGTGTGTGTGTGTGTGTGTGTGTGTGTGTGTGTGTGTGTGTGTGTGTGTGTGTGTGTGTGTGTGTGTGTGTTTGGAAAGGCTGCGCAGTAAGAGGCTTGAGGCTTTGCTAGAAGCTAGACGAGGCTTGGCTGAAGCAAAAATGAAGCTGGGTTTAGTTAAGAGATAAGGCTAGCTGTAGAAGAGAACTGAGAACATCTGAAGATCAAATGTAGATTTTATCAAGAAGGTTCATCACCGTCGTTGTGATAAGTAGTAGAGAGCTCGGTCCAATGGTCCACTGGTGCTAGAGAGCTGGGTCCAGTGGTCCACTGGTGCTAAAGAGCTGGGTCCAGTGGTCCACTGGTGCTAGAAAGCTGGGTCCAATGGTCCACTAGTGCTAGAGAGCTCGGTCCAATGGTCCACTGGTGCTAGAGAGCTGGGTCCAGTGGTCGTGCCTGCTGACTGGCTACTCACTTGTGCAACACGCCGACCAGTTGCCTCTTGCACACACTGATCTCTCCAAAACTAACATAAAAATGACAAAGCGTTGTCTGACGTCAGAGAAAATACTGTTTGACGGGGACAACCGAGTCGAAGCCAGACTATGTGAAGTTTAACCTGTCAATTCTGTACTTATGTGGCGCAGCAGCATTAGTATCAGCAACAGCATCAGAAGCAGTAGTAACAGTAGCAGCAGCAACAACCATAACATGAGCAGGAAATTCAGCAGAACCAACAGCAGTAGCAGCAAGAGCAAAAACAGCAGCAGCAGCACATGCAGGATTTTGGTGAATACTCATAACTTCCAGGCAGACCCAAAGTGCACTGTTGCGTTACTGTTGCACACTGATTGCAAAGAGCCTTCTTCCGTTAGCCACGCTCGCTTTCCCCATGGTGACTTTTAATTTATGAGTCGCATATGCAATATGTCAGCTAGCTGCGTCTTGCATATGTTGATCACACAATAGAGGAAAAAACTTAATTGACCTCACCTTATCTTCTGTTACGATGTATAGTCTTCTCACAGTTGTGTAGTAAGTACAATGACAGGTTCTGCACCATACTGATGAAATTTTAATCGTAATGTCGTCCAACACAGGAATTTTACACCATCTAACATATGACATGTCATCCCTTTCAAGAACCTCGTGTAAATATTGATCCTTAAATTCTGAGATACGAAACAAAGCGATATACAGAACGCGAGAAAGAGAATAAGAAACAGAGGGCACAAATAGGGGAAGGAAGGGACCGACTGAATAAGAGAAAGGACAGGACGATTGAAGAAGAGAGGGGAGAGGTAGAGCTATGAAAGGAGGATTAGAGTTATGGAAGAGATGTGATAATGTCAGTTAAAGAGGGAGTGGGAAAGGAGAGAAGAAGCAGCTACAGGAGGCGCCGTCTGAGAGTCCCTAGGATCATCAAGGTTAATTTTTAATCTAAGTTTCCTAAACAATAAATAATGTGTCGGTGTATTTACCTTAAATTTTGTTTTAATATATCCATATTCCTTTGACATGTAAATTATTGCACAAGACAAAAATAATCCAAAATTTAAAATATTTCAGCACCAATTTTATCAAAACATATAAATCAGAATCAATCTTACAGTTAATCCCCAAAAGCAACGCTATACGTAACTACTATGTCCAGGAGAGTCACAGGTAGAGTGCAATTCAGAGAGAGAGAGAGAGAGAGAGAGAGAGAGAGAGAGAGAGAGAGAGAGAGAGAGAGAGAGAGAGAGAGAGAGAGAGAGAGACTCTTGGCAAAACTACAAACACTTGGAATCTGTGATTTTTCACTATACCTTAGTAATTACCATCAAGGTGCTGCTCAACAGGATGGAGTCTTCAAGACACACAATTGGTGTCAGTGTTCCACAGAGAGGTGTACTTAGTCCACTGTTATGGACTGTCTATTTTAATGAACTACTTAAACTCAGAATCCCATGCCTATGCAATTGATTGAATTCAAACACATTCGTATACAAGAGAGGAAATATCAGCTTCTTTCATCTACGACAATCACCAGCTTACAGCTACATCAGCCTGGGGCAAATGATGGCAGGTTCCCTTTCCTTCTGCGAAAATGCAGTCTAGTCAGCAGGAATGTTAGAAACCGGGGATGAAGTGGATATCCTGGGGGTGAAATTTGACTCCGAAATGTCTATAAGAATCACCTATTAAATCTCGTAAGTAAGATAGCCTAGAAATTAACAGCACGAAGTAGTGTCTCATCCCTGCCCGAGAGTAGAGGCGGAGAAACTCTACGAGGCACAGGTGCGCGCACACCATAAATATGTATGTATCACTTTCTTGGATTCCCTGCCCTGCCCTCCATCCCCGTCTTATCTACTTTTCTGGACGGATTAAAGAACCGTGCAAGACCACTTATCTCTCGTCTGGACGCAGCCTGAATGGCTCTGTAATTTCAGCAGAGCCTTCAATACCGAATAGCTGTGGGTGACCTCACTGTTGTACAGGGTGTCCACAAAAACACTCCCCGATTTCAAACAGGTATAACATGTAACTTTATTGTAATAATCTTTCACAGTTAGTAGCTTCAGATGCAGGATTTCATTCAGTTTCATGTGGTATAGGGTAGCATTAAAGGCACTCAATGTGAGCCCCTGTGGTTGCTCGGCAAACATCGATGCGATAGTCCAGTTCGGTCCAGACGCTCTGCAGCATATCTGGTGTTATCATGCGAACTGCTTCATTGATCGAAATCTTCAGCTTCTCCAGGGTTACAGGTTGTGGTGGTACGTAAACTGTGCTCTTCACGTACCCCCAAAGAAAGAAGTCACAAACAGTTAGGTCCGGTGACCTCGCAGGGCACTTGCAGAGCCACAGGGCTACAAATAGTCAACTTTACAAGGACAAGTAAACCCAAAGTTAGATAATCAAGTGTAAGTAAAGGTGGTTAGTGAGTGAACTGTGAGGTAGGATATAGCAAGTACGAAAAAAACAACAAGCAAGCAATAGGAAGAAAGTGAAAACAAAATAAAAGTATCAGTGAAGGTTGGCAGCAGACCTACAGGAAGTATAAGTGAAGGTTGGCAGCAGACCTACAGGAAGTATCAGTGAAGGTTGACAGCAGACCTACAGGAAGTATCAGTGAAGGTTGACAGCAGACCTACAGGAAGTATCAGTGAAGGTTGACAGCAGACCTACAGGAAGTATCAGTGAAGGTTGGCAGCAGACCTACAGGAAGTATCAGTGAAGGTTGACAGCAGACCTACAGGAAGTATCAGTGAAGGTTGACAGCAGACCTACAGGAAGTATCAGTGAAGGTTGACAGCAGACCTACAGGAAGTATCAGTGAAGGTTGACAGCAGACCTACAGGAAGTATCAGTGAAGGTTGACAGCAGACCTACAGGAAGTATCAGTGAAGGTTGACAGCAGACCTACAGGAAGTATCAGTGAAGGTTGACAGCAGACCTACAGGAAGTATCAGTGAAGGTTGGCAGCAGACCTACAGGAAGTATCAGTGAAGGTTGACAGCAGACCTACAGGAAGTATCAGTGAAGGTTGGCAGCAGACCTACAGGAAGTATCAGTGAAGGTTGACAGCAGACCTACAGGAAGTATCAGTGAAGGTTGACAGCAGACCTACAGGAAGTATCAGTGAAGGTTGGCAGCAGACCTACAGGAAGTATCAGTGAAGGTTGACAGCAGACCTACAGGAAGTATCAGTGAAGGTTGGCAGCAGACCTACAGGAAGTATCAGTGAAGGTTGACAGCAGACCTACAGGAAGTATCAGTGAAGGTTGACAGCAGACCTACAGGAAGTATCAGTGAAGGTTGACAGCAGACCTACAGGAAGTATCAGTGAAGGTTGACAGCAGACCTACAGGAAGTATCAGTGAAGGTTGACAGCAGACCTACAGGAAGTATCAGTGAAGGTTGGCAGCAGACCTACAGGAAGTATCAGTGAAGGTTGACAGCAGACCTACAGGAAGTATCAGTGAAGGTTGACAGCAGACCTATAGGAAGTATCAGTGAAGGTTGACAGCAGACCTACAGGAAGTATCAGTGAAGGTTGACAGCAGACCTACAGGAAGTATCAGTGAAGGTTGGCAGCAGACCTACAGGAAGTATCAGTGAAGGTTGACAGCAGACCTACAGGAAGTATCAGTGAAAGTTGACAGCAGACCTACAGGAAGTATCAGTGAAGGTTGGCAGCAGACCTACAGGAAGTATCAGTGAAGGTTGACAGCAGACCTACAGGAAGTATCAGTGAAGGTTGACAGCAGACCTACAGGAAGTATCAGTGAAGGTTGGCAGCAGACCTATAGGAAGTATCAGTGAAGGTTGACAGCAGACCTACAGGAAGTATCAGTGAAGGTTGACAGCAGACCTACAGGAAGTATCAGTGAAGGTTGGCAGCAGACCTACAGGAAGTATCAGTGAAGGTTGACAGCAGACCTACAGGAAGTATCAGTGAAGGTTGACAGCAGACCTACAGGAAGTATCAGTGAAGGTTGACAGCAGACCTACAGGAAGTGGTCCTGACATAGTCAGGATGTGTGTCTTAAATAAGGAAAATA